>NC_133546.1:90041103-90297876 GCF_048773025.1 Camelus bactrianus
TGGATCTCTTCCCCCCCCCCTTCCCAGGTCGACCAGCCGTCGCGGCCCTCTCGCTCGCCGCGGCCCGAGGGATTGTATTCCGTGTGCGTATGCAGCTTCCCTGTGCTCCTGTGGCCCCGAGGATCTCTTGCCGACCGGGCTTCCTCGGTTATTGGATGATCTAGGTTGCTTCCCGTCATGGAGGGATTTTTATTTTGCATGCTTGGCTTAAGTAAGTAAGTAAGTATGTATGTATGCATGTTTGTTTGTTTGTTTGTATGTATGTATGTATGTGGTGTGTGTATGCGTGCGTGTTACGTGTCTATGGACTTGATTTGTGCTCTTTTCTTGGTGAGATTGGCCGGAGGTTTGTCGATTTTATGGACTCTTTCAAAAAAACAGCTTTTGGTTTGATTTCTTCCTTTTCTTTCTTTTCTTTTCTTTTCTTTTCTTTTCTTTTCTTTTCTTTTCTTTTCTTTTCTTTTCTTTTCTTTCTTTCCTTCCTTCCTTCCTTCCTTCCTTCCTTTCTTCCTTCCTCCCTCCCTCCCTCCCTTTCTTTTTCTTTCTTTCTTTCTTTCTTTCTTTTTCTTTCTTTCTTTCTTTCTTTCTTTCTTTCTTTCTTTCTTTCTTTCTTTCTTTCTTTCTTTCTTTCTTTCTTTCTTTCTTTCTTTCCTTCTTTCCTTCTTTTCTTTCTTCTCTTTTTATTTTAACCTCTACTTTATTGATTTCCTGATCTTTAGGATTTCCTTCCTTCTGCTGACTTTTGGGTGTTTCTGCTCTTCTTTTTTTTAGTTCTTTCAGCTGGTGGGTTCGATTGTTTCTTTGAGATCATTCTTCATTTTTTAGGAAGGCCTGTATCGCTATAAAGTTCCCCCTTAGTGCAGCCTTGGCTGCGTCCCATAAGTTTTGGGTGGTTGGGTTTTCATTTTCATTTGTATCAAGGTTCTCTTTGCTGTTGTTGTTGTTGTTGTTGTTGTTGTTGTTGTTGTTGTTGTTGTTGTTGTTCTTGGGTTTTTTGTTTATTTCAACTTTGATTTCATCATTCACCCGTTGGTTTTTCGATAGCATGTTGTTTCATCTCCATGCTTCCCCCCCCCCCCGCCTTTAGTTAGCTTTTAGTTGGCTTCTGTGACTCACTTGTACGTTTTGGAGTTCGGTTGACCCTGTTTGGAAGTCTGTTCACCTATGGCTATAACTGTATGAAACAGATAGTAATAGAATCTCAAACCCATCTAAAAGAGAAAGAAAGGAAGGAGAAGGGGGAAAAAAAAAAAGTCTCTATTATTTTCTTGCTTCCCTCTGCCACTCTTAACGATTTAGATGTCTTCTTTTACAATTTTGTGTTTATTCTGTTTGGAATGAATGGTAGTGATCACCTTTCCGGTGATGAGTGTCTCATTTTTGTACCATCCTCCTTCTTCTCTATTTAGAGTAGACCTGTTGATGTTTCTTTTAGCATGGGTTCAGTGTTGCTAAACTCTTTTCGTTTTTGCTTGTCTGTGAAGTTCTTTACCTCCCCTTCTATTCTAAAGGATAGCTTTGCTGGATAGAGTATCCTAGGCTGCTTCTTTTTGTTTGTTTTGTTTTGTTTTGTTTTGTTTTTCATTCAAGAATTTCAATAGATCTTGCCACTCCCTTCTGGCCTGTAGTGTTTGTGTAGAGAAATCCGCTGAGAGCCTTATGGGGGTTCCCTTGGAACTCACTCTTTATTTTTCTCTTGCCGAAAGGCATTTAGGATCATTGCTTTATCCTTGACTCTGGCCATCTTGATTAGCCTATGTCTTGGTGTGGGCCTGTTTGAGTTCTTTCTGTTGGGTACCCTCTGAGCCTCCTGGACTTGGATATCTGATTCCTTCTTTAGATTTGGGAAATTTTCAGTCATGCTTTCTTCGAATATCTTTTCCGTCCCCTTGGTTCTTTCTTCCCCTTCTGGAACCCCTATTGTGCGTAGATGGGCACGCTTTCGAGGGTCCCTTAGGTCCCTAAGATGGTTTTCGTTGTTCTTTATTGGTTTTTCTCTCAGCTGTTCTGATTGGGTTCTTTCTGTTGTCCTGCCTTCTAGGCCACTTATTCGTTCCTCTGCGTGATCTAGCCTGCTTTGGACAGCCTTTAGACCAGTTCTCATTTCAGCCAATGAGTGGACCAGTTCTCCTTGACTCTTCTTTATAGCTTCGATTTCGTTTTTGACGTATAGTATATCTCTCAACACTATCTCTTGGAGTTCCTTCAGGACTTGGATCACTCCTTTTTGGAAATCTTGATCGAGCAGGCCATCCACGTCTATTTCATGGATCGTGCTTTCAGGGAATTTCTCTGGCTCTTTTAATTGGGAGTGGTTCCTCTGCTTCTTCATAATGCTCCTATCTCTCTGGCACTGTGGCTTAAGGAGTATCAGTTATCTATTGGGGTCCTTAAGGAGTTTATGTATTTATCGAAAGCCTAGGCAGGAATAAAACTTTAAAAGAGAGAGGGGGATAGGGGGAGAGAGAGAGAGAGAGACAGAGACAGAGACAGAGGGGGAGAGGGAGAGAGGGGGGTGGGGGGCAGGATGTTAAAAGAACGGAGAAAAAAAGGTTTGAAAACAGTGTACGATCAATAATAGAAGAGCAAGTTGAAGCAGAATAGCAATTGAGTTGAGACGTCTTCTAAAAGCCTTTAAAAACAAATAGAAAAGATCAGAAAATAATATACAATTGTTTCAAAAGTAAATTTTTAAAAGGTAATCGGAAATAGAACAGATTTTAACAAAAGATAAAACAGAGGATTTTAAAAGACGGGAGAAAGAAAAGGTTTGAAGACAGTGTGTAATCATGAATAGAAGAGTCAGTGGAAGCAGAATAGCGATCGAGTTGAGACGTCTTTTAATAACCTTAATAAAAAGGAGGAAAAAAATCGAGAAACAATATTTGAAACCTGTGAATAACCAGTAACAGGAGATCAAAACCAAGAGAATGAAAAAGGGAAGGGGGTGGATGTTTAAAAATAATAATAATAAAGACTTGAAATGAAACATTTAAAAGGGATTAAAGCCGTAAACGTATACGACTGTCCAAAAGTAAAGGTTAAAAAGGTAACAGAAGGTAAAACCGATATAAAAGAGATTAAAAAAGAAAAAGGAAAAGAAAAAAAAAAAAAAAAAAAAGAGGAAAAAAAAAAAAAAGGATGTGTTCTCCTGGAGACGGTGCGCTCTTAACGGTTTCACCGAGAAGTCTTTCTGTCGTCGCCCTGTTTCGTGAACTCAGCTTGCTGTTTCCGCGGGCCCTCCGTCGGCGCCCTCGTCTGTGCTGCCCTCGGTGCCTGTGGGCAAGTAGATCGCACCCCCTCCTGGCACCGCGGTCGGATGCTGCGTTCCTGCCGGGAAGGAGGGAGGGTGGCTGGCCGCCTGCCCTCTCCCGGCGCCGGTCGCTCCGCTGCTCTGTGCGGCTGTGTGCTCCGCCTCGGGTCGGGTCGGCGCTCCTCTCCGTAGGTGGGCTCGGGGGAGACCGTGGAACCGCCCCGCCCCTGCTGCGTTCCAAAACTCGGCTCCTTCTTAGTCTTGGTGGCGCGAGTTCTCTGAGGTACCGGGGCAGATATATAATATCTGCCTCAGCCTGAAAACGAGTCTCAGTCCTGCCTAGGAGGTTGCAGAGCCCCCGGGTGCGGATTCGAGTCTCGGCCCCGCCCCCGCTCCCGCCCCCGCCCGCGCGCTGCGCGCCGCGCGCCAGGGGCTATGGCGGCTGTGGCTGCGCCCCGCCTCTCTTCTCGCGAGAAGGGCCGGTGATGGCGCCGCGGGTCTGAGGAGATGGAGGCTACGGCGCCCCTCCCCCCAGGGCACACCGGCCGTGTTGCTTTGCCTTTCTTTCCCCGTAATGGAAAGAAAGTTGGGGGGGCGGGTTGTTCTGCTCTGTATCCCCTCCCGGCCACGGCGCGTGGTGCCGCCGCCACGGTCCTCCGCCCGGCTCGTGCGGCCTGTCCCGGCCCCCGGCTGCCGGCCTGCGACTCGGGCTGGGTGTCGCGGGGACCCTCTGTGCCCGTTTCACTTGGGTCGGTCGGTCAAGGGGCGCTCCGGGCAGATCTGAGACTCGGAGGCTCCCCCACCGTCCCGTCGGCCTCTCCGTTGGAGAGGGGGAGGTTTGGCGAACGAGCCCTATTCCTCCTCTGCCGGTCCCTCCCGCACTGTTTTGCTTTTGACTCTTTCTTTTCTCCTTTTCTCCTACCAGATTTTGGGCGTCTTTGTCTTTCGAAGAGGGCGGTGTTCTGTCGGAGTTCCGCAGGTGGTCTGATTGGCCGAGTGGGTCCGTCGATGTGAGTTTTGGTGTATTTGTGGGAGAGGGTGAGCTACGAGCGTCCTTCTACTCCGCCGTCTTGCTTCTTCTCGGGTTATTTTTGAAGAGTAGGTGCTGGGGATTGAACCCTGGACCTTTATTTTTTGCATGCTAAGCATGGGCTGTACTGCCTGATCTCTAGACCCTCCCCACCGCAACCCCCCCCTTTCCCACCGCCTCCATAGTACTCGATGAATCTCCTACCTAGATATCCATGCTTCCTTGGAATAGGGCCGTCGTTTTCTTCATCGGATTGATGCACGTCTGTGGATTCGTCTCGTTTCTCTCCACTGCGGTGGGTGGCATCGGGGCGTGGGGTGGGGTGGAGTGGCGTGGGCTGGGAACAGTTCTTCACGTGTAGAGGTGGAGCGGAGCGATGAGGATGGTGACTGTTTCCCCGAGTGCTCGCGCCGGGTGATGGAGGCCTGTGGTCTGACTTGGAAGAGGACTCGGGTGACCAGAACAGAGCCTGTGTGGGGTCGTTGTGGAGGGAGGAACTCCACCCCCCCCCCCAGCCCCAGCCAAGGCACTCGTACCTCATCGAGGGACGGTCGGCCGAAAACAAACGAAAGCTGTCAGAGGTTTGGGGGTGGGGGTGAAGGGGTGTGTGTGTGTGTGTGTGTGTGTGTGTATGTGTGTGTGTGTGTGTGTGTCTGTGTCTGTGTCTGTGTCTGTGTGTCTGTGCCTGTGTGGTGTGTGTGGTGTGTGTGGTGTGTGTGTGTGTGTGTGTGGTGTGTGTGTGTGTGTGTGTGGTGTGTGTGTGTCCCCGTTCCCCGTACCACGGTCTCTGGTCGAGGCCCCCACGTGCGGAGAAACGCACGCCAGGCCGTCCGTGCTCCTGGTTGTCCGGCCGCGTGTCCCTGCCACCCAGAGATCCCGAACCGTCCCGCTCGCTCCCCTGCCATGTGCCATGTGCCACCTTCCTGTCGGCCGGGCGCTATTTTAGACCCTGCGAAGAAGTCGACCGGACGGCCGGGCCGGGCCGGGCCGGGCCGAGCCGAGCCGAGCTGAGCCGATCTGAGCCGAGCCCGTCCAGGCTGGGGTGGGTGGTGCTGGGTTCAGAGGAGTGGGGTACAAGCGGGAGGCGGGCGTCGATGGAGGGGAGGGGGAGGGGGAAGGGAGAGGAAAGGGGAGGGGAGGGGGAGCAGGGATGACGATGGTCTGGGGTTTGGCGTGTGGGGTGGGGGTGGGAGGGATGGTAGCCATCCTATGACTTTCTCTCCCTACCCCGCCTTTTGCAAGTCTGTTAGAGTGACAAGGTGGTGCTGGTTTCTGGCTGGTGCACACCATAGTGATTCTGTTCTTCTTTTTCCTGGTCTTTTTCAGGAACCCTCGTCCCGAGGGACTGAATCTAGTGCCCTGTGCTGCGCGGTATGACCTAGGGGTCGAATCTGCCAGGAGAGGACTTACAAGGATTTCGAGGATCCTGGAAAACTGCTACCATCCAGAATCCTACATGGATGTTCAAGATCTTGTGGATGGACGGACGGACGGAAGACGGATCGAATGGAGGCCCCGCCCCATCCCCTGGACCCCTTGGCCCAGGAGGATCGTGATGGGTCTGGAAAGGACTCTTCCGACGAGGGTCTCGGGATGGACTTTCTCTGTCCGCGGAAGGTGTTTCTGCACAAAGAGGAAGAGAGGGGCGTTCTCGGCCAGAGAGCCCGAACCGCCTCCTTTCAGGGATCCGCTCCAGTCAGGGTTGGGGTCGGGGTCAGAACGCAGCCACCGACAGCTCCCCTCCCTCGTCTTGGCTCTCCAACTTGGGAAACCCTCCTCCCTGCCCCCTCACCCATCTTCTCTTCAGCCGGCCTCCAGCTTCCCCGTGCCAACCACCTCTCTCATGCTGCCGGACTTTCCTCCTCCTTGGGCTGCCAGGAAGCTCTCCCGCTCCTCCACGTGCTTTGGCTTGGAATCCCTGACAAACACAAGCGGTGCTGGTGGGCGGGGCCGCGGGCGGTGGCAGAAGGACTCCCTTCATCTTATGGGAGCGATTTTTATCTCCATAGAGGTGGCGATTGAGAAAACACATAAAATCACTCAGAAGAATACCCATGTGTAGTATCCCTGACCTAGATCCGTGTCTGTCTGTCTGTCTGTCTGTCTGTCTGTCTCTCTCTCTCTGCCTCTCTCTCTCTCTCTCTCTCTCTCTCTCTCTCTCTGCCTCTCTCTCCATTTCGCTATTCTGTGTGCGCGCGCGCGCGCGCGCGCATGCGTGTCTGTCTGTCTCCCTTGTCTCTCTTTCCTCTCCTCTCCCCTCCTCTCCTCTTCCCTGTTCTCCCCCCTTCCCCCTCACCCCTCCACTCCTCTCTTCTCCCCTCCACTCCTCTCCTCTCCCTCTTCTCCTCTCCCCTCGCCTCTTCTCATTTCCCCTCCCCTCCCCTCTTTTCCCTCCTCTCCTTTCCTGTCCTCTCCCCTTTTATCCCTCCTCTCCTCTGCTCGCTCTCTCTCTCTCTCTCTCTCTCTCTCCCCCCCTTCACTTCCCTCCCTCCTCCCTACCCCCCCAACCCCTACCTTCACAGGGCCTCATAGATTGCAATCGGTTTCCATGAAATGTGATGAAGAGGGAATGAATTTTAGAATGATATCCCCATGCCATCGAATCCTTCTTCCCCAGGGATAGCGACTTATTTGTGGTCGTGTTTGTTTTTGTTTTTCTTGTTGTTTTGGGGCGCATCGAGTGCGCAGGAGGCGTTGGGAGTGAGGGTGATGTTTCTCTTTCTGTCTGTCTCCTCCTTAGGACGGATTTTAAGAGGAGGGAGGACTCACAGAAATCTACCATCTTGTCTCGTACTGCAGCTGTGTTTGAGCTTCCTATACGATCTGGGCGGAACACTCCCCACCCTCACCTCAAGCCGCCATTGCCGCCCCCTCAGCCCCCTGCACCCCCGTCCAGTCCCACACTTGGGGCTGTGGTTGGGCATGGGGGGATGTTGGCGGGGTGGTGGTTGGTGGGGGGTGGGGTGGTGGAGGAAACCAGAAAACAGACCACTGTGGCACGTGGGTGACTGGGGCTTCAGGGTGAAGGAGGATGAATAAAATGGCCGGAATTAGGCTAACGGATTGCTTCTTCTTTTTTTGGCGGGGGGGGGGAGGGGAGGATCATTAGGTCATTCATTCATTCATTCACTCATTCATTTGCTGGGGGGGGTGTCATTCGGTTTCTTATGCTCGCCCTGAAAACGGTCAACTGTCCTGACTGACTGGTTGCTGCTCACGGTTCCAGGCCTGTTGTTGAAACTGGAAGCTATCGATCTTACTGTTTCTACTGTATTTCACTCATTGAAAGTCATCATCATGCTGGGTCTGAGTCTTTCTCCGAGGAGAAGGTCGGTCACGGGACTAATGACCTGACAAAATAGCCTGAGTGACCAAGAAGGCCACACCTTGAGTGCTTATGAGATAACGAGATCTAACCACCAGCCTCTATAGAATGGGTCACCTGGAGGCATCGTGACACCATTCTGAGTCTTCTGATGAGAAAACGATTCTGTGGATGGTGATCGATGCCCGATTGTTTGAGCTATGGCTCTAGAACCACCCCACCCACTCCATCCCCAAGGTGGGTACACAGTTTTGAAGACGCTAGCCTGCTGTGAATCCCCTTTGCCCGGCAGAGTGATAAAATGGCCTCTTTGCTTCTAAGCTCCAAGACCTTGTCTCTGGATTCTTGGGCTCGTCGGGGACGGGGGCCGATCTTTTGGCAACAAGCGTGCTTCAGAAACAGCGGATGCCCGAGAAGGACACTCTGCCTCTCCCTCTTCTTCCGGGCCTGAAATGGGGAGGAAAAAAAAAATCGCTTCCCCTGGAAGCTGGAGTCCGGAGCCCGCCATCCGGAGGGACTTCTGGCTTGGCCTTCTCCTGGGGTGGGGGGGGAGGGCACGCCACTGCACGTGTTCTTTGTCAACTCCCTGTTTCTCTCTTCTCGAGTTATCTCTTTGGGACGGCTCCCACACTGGGTGAAAACAGACAGACAGGCTGGTATGTCTCCCTACCCCACCCTTCGCCCCCAAATGACTGATCTCCTGTCCCATCAGAATCACCACTTGTTTTCCAACGTGGCTTTCTTGGATCCTGGAGGACTTGTAAAGGAAAAGCCCAGCTGGGCTAACAAGCTAAAGTCACAAATCTAAGTGTGATAAGTGTCCGTTTACTGATCTAAGTTCTGCTGGGCTAACTCGTAAATCTGAAGTTTAGTGTCAGTTTACTGGGCTAACAAGCTAACTCGTAAATCCAAGCTCAACAAGTGTCAGTAACGTGATCTGTTCCAAATTGATAAGCTCCAGTGTACTGATCCTTTGCTTTTTGTTGTATGAGTCTTATTGGCGAATAGACCCATATTTGTAATTAACCCTATGAAACCTCATGTGCACGTCTTGGAGGTGCTCAGAGCTTCGGAGCAGAAGCCCCTCTGAGCCCGCCGGCGTAATAAATCTGAGTAGTCCAACCCTCCGAGTGGTGCTTGTTTCTTGGCTGGCCTGTCATTTCCGTAACAGACATTTTCCCACCCACTCGGGCGCGTTCTGGAATTCTGAGTGTGGGGAGGTTCCGTCCTCTGTCTGCAGCGCCTGGGATCTACTAGGAGCCCTCCGTGTGTCTTCCCCGAGTGTCTCCTAGTGCGGGATGCCGGGAAAATGCGGGGTTGGCTGGAAATGCAGGTAGAATCTAGTGCCTCCCCTTGGACAGGGGAGGTAATTAGTGGAATTCCCCCTGCAAGGGAACACCTGTGACTCCATTCAGCTGCGTGGAGGGCGGCCCCAATCCTCCCCTAACCACTCGTAACTGTTCCGTAATTCTGAGTGTTGGGAGGTTCCGTCCTCAGTCTGCAGCGTCTGGGATCTCTTAGGAACCCCCCGCGTGTCTTCCCCGAGAGTCTTCTAGTGAGGGCTGCCGGGGAAATGTGGGGTTGGGCTGGAAATGCAGGTAGCATCTAGTGCCTCCCCCTGGACATGGTAGGTAATTAGCGGACATCCCCCTGCCAGGGAACACTTGTGACTCCAGGCAGCTGCGTGGAGGACGGCCCCAAACCTCCCCCACCCACTCGGACGCGTTCCGGAATACTGAATGTGGAGCGGTTCCAGCCTCTGCAGTGCCTGGGATCTCTTAGGAGCCCTCAGCGTGTCTTCCCCGAGTGGCTTCTAGTGCGGGCTGCCGGGGAAATGCGGGGGTTGTGTTGGAAAAGCAGGTAGCATCTAGTGCCTCACTCTGGACAGGGGAGGAAAATAGCGGAGTTCCCCCTGCCAGGGATCAGCTGTCTCACCAGGCAGCTGCGTGGAGGGTGGCCCCAAACCTCCCCCAACCACTCGTAATTGTTCCGTAATTCTGAGTGTGGGGAGGTTCCGTCCTCTGTCTTCAGCGTCTGGGATCTCCTAGGAGCCCTCCGCGTGTCTTCCCTGAGTGTCTACTAGTGCGGGCTGACGGGGAAAGGCGGGGATTGGGCTGGAAATGCAGGTATCATCTAGTGTCTCCCCCTGGACAGGGGAGGTAATTATCGGTCTTCCCCCTGCCAGGGAACAGCTGTGACACCAGGCAGCTGCGTGGAGGGCGTCCGAAAACCTCCCCTACCCACACGTTAGCGTTCAGGAATACTGAGTGTGGGGAGTTTCCGTCCTCTTTCTGCAGGACTGGGAACGCCTAGGAGCCCTCCGCGTGTCTTCCCCGAGTGTCTCCTACTGCGGGCTGCCGGGAAAGGCAGGGGATGGGCTGCAAATTCAGGTATCATCTAGTGCCTACCCCTGGACAGGGGAGGAAATTAGCGGACTTCCCCCAGCCAGGGAACAGCTGTGACACCAGGCAGCTGCGTGGAGGGCGGCCCTAAACTTCCCCCAACCACTCGGCCGCGTTCCGGAATTCTGAGTGTGGGGAGGATCCGTTTTCTGTCTGCAGCGCCTAGAATCTCTTAGGAGCCCTCCGAGTGTCTTCCCCGAGTGACTCCTAGTGCGGGAAGCCTGAGAAAAACGGGCGTTGTGTTGGAAAAGCAGGTAGGATCTAGTGCCTCCCCCTGGACAGGGGAAGTAATTAGCGGACTTCCACCTGCCAGGGAACAGCTGTGAAACCAGTCAGGTGCGTGGAGAATGGCCACTATCCTCCCCTACCCACATGACCCTTTCCGGAATTCTGAGTGTGGGGAGGTTCCGTTCTATGTCTGCAGAGCCTAGGATCTCCTAGGAGCCCTCCGCGTGTCTTCCCCGAGTGTATCCTAGTGCGGGCTACCGGGGAAAGGCGGGGTTTGGGCTGGAAATTCAGGTAGCATCTAGTGCCTCACTCTGGACTGGGGTGATAATTAGCGGAATTCCCCTGAGAGGAAACAGCTGTGACAACAGGCAGCTGCGTGGATTTCAGCCCGAACCTCCCCCACCCACTCGGCCGCGTTCCGGGGTTCTGAGTGTGGGGAGGTTCCGTCCTCTGTCTGCAGCATCTGGGATCTATTAGGAGCCCTACGCGTGTCTTCCCCGAGTGTCTACTTCTGCGGTCTGCCGGGGAAATGCGGGGTTGGACTGGAAATGCAGGTAGCATGTAGTGCCTCCCCCTGGACAGGGGAGGTAATTAGCGGAATTCCCCCTGCCAGGGAACAGCTGTGAAACCAGGCAGCTGCGTGGAGGGTGCCCCCAAACCTCCCCAAACCACTCCTATTTATTCCGTAGTTCTGATTGTGGGGAGGTTCCTTCCTCTGTGTGCAGCACTTGGGATCTCCTAGGAGCCTTCTGCGTGTCTTTACTGAGTGACTTCTACTGCGTGCTGCCGGGAAAGGTGGGGATATGGCTGGAAAGGCAGGAAGCGTTTAGTGCCTCCCCCTGCTCAGGGGAGGTAATTAGCGGACTTCCCCCTGTCAGGGATCAGCTGTGACACCAGGCAGCTGCGTGGAGGGCGCCACAAAACATCCCCAAACCACTCTTATTTATTCCGTAATTCTGATTGTGGGGAGGTTCCTTCCTCTGTCTGCAGCACTTGGGAAATCCTAGGAGCCCTCCGCGTGTCTTCCCTGAGTGTCACCAAGTGCGGGCTGCCGGGGAAATGCGGGGTTGGGCTGGAAATGCAGGTAGAATCTAGTGCCTCCCCCTGGACAGGGGAGGTAATTAGAGGACTTCCCCCTGCCAGGGAACAGCTGGGACACCAGGCAGCTGCGTGGAGTTCGGCCCCAAACCTCCCCAAACCTCTCGGACATATTCCGTAATTCTGAGTGTGGGGAGGTTTCGTACTCTGTCTGCAGTGCCTAGGATCTCCTAGGAGCCCTCACGCTTGTCTTCCCTGAGTGTCTCCTAGTGTGGGCTGCCGGTTAAAGGCCGGGGTTGGGATGGAAATGCAGGTAGCATCAAGTGCTTCCCCCTGGACTGGTGAGGTAATTAGCGGAATTCCCCCTGCCAAGGAACAGCGGTGAAAACAGGCAGCTGCGTGGAGGGCGGCCCCAATCCTCCCCAAACCTCTCGTACATATTCCGTAATTCTGAGTGTGGGGAGGTTCCGTCCTCGTTCTGGAGAACCTGGGATCTATTAGGAGCCCTCCGCGTGTCTTCCCCGAGTGTATCCTAGTGCGGGCTGACGGGAAGGGCAGGGGTTGGCCTGGAAATGCAGGTATCATCTAGTGCCTCCACCTGGACAGGGGAGGTAATTATCGGAATTCCCCCTGCCATGGAACAGTTGTGACACCAGGCAGCTGCGGGGAGGTCGGCCCCAAATATTCCCCACCCACTCGGCCGCGTTCCGGAATTCTGAGTGTGGGGAGGTTCCGTACTCTGTCTGCAGCGCCTGGGATCTCCTAGGAGAAATCCGGGTATTTTCTCGATTTTCTCCTAGTGCGGGCTGCCTGGGAAAGTCGGGGGTTGGGCTGGAAATACAGGAAGCATGTAGTGCCTTCCCCTGGACAGGGGAGGTAATTAGCGAAATTTCCCCTGTCAGGGAACAGCTGTTACACCAGCAGCTTCGTGGAGGGCGGCCCCAAAACTCCCCCAACCACTCGGCCGCGTTGTGGAATTCTGATTGTGGGGAGGTTCTGTCCTCTGTCTTCAGTGCCTGGGATCACCTAGGAGCCCTCCGCGTGTCTTCCCCGAGTGACTCTTGGTGCGGGCTGCCGGGGAAAGGCAGGGGTTGGGCTGGAAATGCAGGAACCATGTAGTGCCTCCCCCTGGGCAGGGGAGGTAATTAGAGGACTTCCCCCTGCCAGGGAACACCTGTGACTCCAGGCAGCTGCGTGGAGGGTGCCCCCAAACCTCCCCAACCACTCCTATTTATTCCGTAATTCTGATTGTGGGGAGGTTCCTTCCTCTGTCTTCAGCACTTGTGATCTCCTAGGAGCCCTCCGCGTGTCTTCCCTCAGTGTCTCTTAGTGCGGGCTGCCGGGGAAATGTGGGTGTTGGGCTGGAAATGCAGGTAGCATCTGGTGCCTCCCCCTGGACAGGTGAGGTAATTAGCGGAATTCCCCCTTCCAAGGAACAGCTGTGACACCAGGCAGGTGCGTGGGGTTCGGGCCTAAACCTCCCCCACCCACTCGGCCGCGTTCCGGAATTCTGAGTGTGGGTGATTCCGTCCTCGTTCTGGAGAACCTGGGATCTATTAGGAGCCCTCCGCGTGTCTTCCCCGAGTGTAACCTAGTGCGGGCTGACGGGAAAGGCAGGGGTTTGGCTGGAAATGCAGGTATCATCTAGTGCCTCCAACTGGACAGGGGAGGTAATTAGCGGACTTCCCCCTGCCAGGGAACACCTGTGACTCCAGGCAGCTGCGTGGGGGGCGGCCACAAACGTCCCCAATCCACTCGGCCGCGTTCCGGATTTCTGAGTTTGGGGAGGTTCCGTCCTCTGTCTGCAGCGCCTGGGATCTCCTATGAGCATTCCACGTGTCTTCCCCGAGTGTCTCCTAGTGCGGGCTGCCTGGGAAAGTCGGGGGTTGTGATGGAAATACAGGAAGCATGTAGTGCCTTCCCCTGGACAGAGGAGGTAATTAGCGGATTTCCCCCTAAAAGGGAACAGCTCGGACACCAGGAAGCTGCGTGGAGTGCGCCCCAAAACCTCCCCAAACCACTCGTATTTATTCCGTAATTCTGATGGTGGGGAGGTTCCTTCCCCTGTCTGCAGCACTTGGGATCTCATAGGAGAACTCCGCGTGTCTTCAACGAGTGACACTTGGTGCGGGCTGCCGGGGAAATGCGGGGGTTGCGATGGAAATGCAGGAAGCATTTAGTGTCTCCCCCTGGACAGGGGAGGAATTCAGCGAAATTCCCCCTGCCAGGGAATACCTGTGACACCCGGCACCTGCGTGGAGGGATGTACCAAATCTCCCCCACCCACTCGGCCGCGTTCCGGAATTTTGAGTGTGGGGAAGTTCCGTCCTCTATCTGCAGTGCCTGGGATCTCCTAGGAGCCCTCCGCTTGTCTTCCCAGAGTGTCTCCTTTTGCGGGCTGCCGGTTAAAGGCCGGTGGTGGGATGGAAATGCAGGAAGCATTTAGTGCCTCCCCCTGGACAGGGGAGGAAATTACACAAGTTCCCCCTTCAAAAGAACAGCTGTGACACGAGACAGATCCGTGGAGTGTGGCCCCAAACCTCCCCGAACCACTCGTAATTGTTCCGTAATTCTGAGTGTGGGGAGGTTCCGTCCTCTGTCTGCAGCACTTGGGATCTCCTAGGAGCCCTCCGCGTGTCTTCCCAGATTGTCTCCTTGTGCGGGCTTCCGGTTAAAAGCCGGTGGTGGGATGGAATTGCAGGTAGCATCTAGTGCCTCCCCCTGGACAGGGGAGGTAATTAGCGGACTTCCCCCTGCCAGGGAACAGCTCTGACACCAGGCAGCTGCGTGGAGTTCGCCCCAAAACCTCCCCAAACCACTCCTATTTATTCCGTAATTGTGACTGTGTGGAGGGTCCTTCCTCTGTCTGCAGCACTTGGGATCTCCTAGGAGAACTCCGCGTGTCTTCCACGAGTGACACTTAATGCGGGCTGTCGGGGAAAGGCGGGGGTTGTGATGGAAATGCAGGAAGCATTTAGTGCCTCCCCCTGGACATGGGAGGAAATTAGCGAACTTCCCCCTGCCAGGGAACAGCTGTGACACCAGGCAGCTCCGTGGAGTGTGGCCCCAAACCTCCCCGAACCACTCGTAATTATTCCGTAATTCTGAGTGTGGGGAGGTTCCGTCCTCTTTCTGCAGCGCCTGGGATCTCCTAGGAGCCTTCCGCGTGTTTTCCATTAGTGTCTCCTAGTGCGTGCTGCCGGGGAAATGCGGGGGTTAGGCTGGAAATGCAGGAAACATGTAGTGCCTCACCCTGGACAGAGGAGGTATTTAGCGGACTTCCCCCTGCCAGGGAACAGCTATGACACCTGGTAGCTGCGTGGAGGGCGCCCCCAAACCTCCCCAAACCACTCCTATTTATTCCATAATTCTGATTTTTGGGAGTTTCCTTCCTCTGTCTGCAGCAATTGGGATCTCCTAGGAGCCCTCCGCGTGTCTTCCCTGAGTGTCTCCTAGTGCGGGCTGCCGGGGAAATTCGGGTGTTTGGCTGGAAATGCAGGTAATATCTAGTGCCTCCCCCTGGACAGGGGAGGTAATTAGCGGACTTCCCCCAGCCAGGGAACACCTGTGACTCCAGGCAGCTACGTGGAGGGCGGCCCCAAACCTCCGACACCCACTCTGCCGCGTTCCGGAATTCTGAGTGTGGGGAGGTTCCGTCCTCTGTCTGCAGCGCCTGGGATCTCCTAGGAGCCCTCCAATTGTTTTCCCCGAGTGTCTCCTAGTGCGGGAGGCCGGGGAAATGCGGGGGATTGGCTGGAAATGCAGGTAGAATCTAGTGCCTCACTCTGGACAGGGGAGGTAATTAGCGGACTTCCCCTGACAGGGAAGATCTGTGACAACAAGCAGCTGCGTGGAGGGCGGCCCCAATCTCCCCCACCCACTCATCCTCGTTCCGGAATTCTGAGAGTGGGGAGGTTCCGTCCTCTGTCTGCAGCGCCTGGGATCACCTAGGAGCCATCCGTGTGTCTTCCCGGAGTGACTCGTAATGCGTTCTTCCGGGGAAAGTTTGGGGTTTGGCTGGAAATGCAGGAGGCATTTAGTGCTTCCCCCTGGACAGGGGAGGTAATTAGCGGACTTCCCCCTGCCAGGGAACAGGTGTGACACCAGACAGCTGCGTGGAGGGCGCCCCAAAACCTCCCCAAATCACTCCTATTTATTCCGTAATTCCGATAGTGGGGAGGTTCCTTCTTCTGTCTGCAGCGACTGGGATCTCCTAGGAGCCCTCCGCGTGTCTTCCCAGAGTGTCTCCTTTTGCGGGCTGCCGGTTAAAGGCCGGTGGTGGAATGGAAATGCAGGAAGCATTTAGTGCCTCCCCCTGGACAGGGGAGGAAATTAGACAATTTCCCCCTGCAAAAGAACAGCTGTGATACCAGACAGATCCGTGGAGTGTGGCCCCAAACCTCCCCGAACCACTCGTAATTGTTCCGTAATTCTGAGTGTGGGGAGGTTCCGTCCTCTGTCTGCAGCACTTGGGATCTCCTAGGAGCCCTCCACGTGTCTTCCCAGATTGTCTCCTTGTGCGGGCTGCCGGTTAAAAGCCGGTGGTGGGATTGAATTGCAGGTAGCATCTAGTGCCTCCCCTGGACAGGGGAGGTAATTAGCGGACTTCCACCTGCTAGGGAACAGCTGTGACCCCAGGCAGGTGCGTGGAGAATGGCCACTAACCTCCCCTACCCACTCGGCTCTTTCCGGAATTCTGAGTGTGGGGAGGATCCGTTCTATGTCTGCAGAGCCTGGGATCTCCTAGGAGCCCTCTGCATGTTTTCCCCGAGTGTCTCCTAGAGCGGGCTGCCGGGGAAAGGCAGGGGTTGAGCTGGAAATGCAGGTAGCATGTAGTGCCTCTCCCTGGACAGGGGAGGTAATTATCGGAATTCCCCCTGCCATGGAACAGCTGTGACACCAGGCAGCTGCGGGGAGGTCGGCCCCAAATATTCCCCACCCACTCGGCCGCGTTCCGGAATTCTGAGTGTGGGGAGGTTCCGTCCTCTGTCTGCAGCGCCTGGGATCTCCTAGGAGCCCTCCGATTGTTTTCCCCGAGTGTCTCCTAGTGCGGGAGGCCGGGGAAATGCGGGGGATTGGCTGGAAATGCAGGTAGAATCTAGTGCCTCACTCTGGACAGGGGAGGTAATTAGCGGACTTCCCCTGACAGGGAAGATCTGTGACAACAAGCAGCTGCGTGGAGGGCGGCCCCAATCTCCCCCACCCACTCATCCTCGTTCCGGAATTCTGAGAGTGGGGAGGTTCCGTCCTCTGTCTGCAGCGCCTGGGATCACCTAGGAGCCATCCGTGTGTCTTCCCGGAGTGACTCGTAATGCGTTCTTCTGGGGAAAGTTTGGGGTTTGGCTGGAAATGCAGGAGGCATTTAGTGCTTCCCCCTGGACAGGGGAGGTAATTAGCGGACTTCCCCCTGCCAGGGAACAGCTGTGAAACCAGGCAGCTGCGTGGAGGGCGCCCCAAAACCTCCCCAAATCACTCCTATTTATTCCGTAATTCCGATAGTGGGGAGGTTCCTTCTTCTGTCTGCAGCGACTGGGATCTCCTAGGAGCCCTCCGCGTGTCTTCCCAGAGTGTCTCCTTTTGCGGGCTGCCGGTTAAAGGCCGGTGGTGGAATGGAAATGCAGGAAGCATTTAGTGCCTCCCCCTGGACAGGGGAGGAAATTAGACAATTTCCCCCTGCAAAAGAACAGCTGTGATACCAGACAGATCCGTGGAGTGTGGCCCCAAACCTCCCCGAACCACTCGTAATTGTTCCGTAATTCTGAGTGTGGGGAGGTTCCGTCCTCTGTCTGCAGCACTTGGGATCTCCTAGGAGCCCTCCACGTGTCTTCCCAGATTGTCTCCTTGTGCGGGCTGCCGGTTAAAAGCCGGTGGTGGGATTGAATTGCAGGTAGCATCTAGTGCCTCCCCTGGACAGGGGAGGTAATTAGCGGACTTCCACCTGCTAGGGAACAGCTGTGACCCCAAGCAGGTGCGTGGAGAATGGCCACTAACCTCCCCTACCCACTCGGCTCCTTCCGGAATTCTGAGTGTGGGGAGGATCCGTTCTATGTCTGCAGAGCCTGGGATCTCCTAGGAGCCCTCTGCATGTTTTCCCCGAGTGTCTCCTAGAGCGGGCTGCCGGGGAAAGGCAGGGGTTGAGCTGGAAATGCAGGTAGCATGTAGTGCCTCTCCCTGGACAGGGGAGGTAATTAGCGGACTTCCCCTTGCCAGGGAACAGCTGTGACACCAGGCAGCTGCGTGGAGGGCGCCACAAAACATCCCCAAACCACTCTTATTTATTCCGTAATTCTGATTGTGGGGAGGTTCCTTCCTCTGTCTGCAGCACTTGGGAAATCCTAGGAGCCCTCCGCGTGTCTTCCCTGAGTGTCACCAAGTGCGGGCTGCCGGGGAAATGCGGGGTTGAGCTGGAAATGCAGGTAGCATGTAGTGCCTCTCCCTGGAGTGGTGAGGTAAATAGCGGACTTCCCCCTGCTAAGGAACAGCTGTGAAACCAGGCAGCTGCGTGGAGGGCGGCCCCAAACCTCCCCCACCCACTCGGCCGCGGTCCTGAATTCTGAGTGTGGGGAGGTTCCGTCCTCGTTCTGGAGAACCTGGGATCTATTAGGAGCCCTCCGCGTGTCTTCCCCGAGTGTATCCTAGTGCGGGCTGACGGGAAAGGCAGGGGTTGGGCTGGAAATGCAGGTATCATCTAGTGCCTCCACCTGGACAGGGGAGGTAATTATCGGAATTCCCCCTGCCATGGAACAGCTGTGACACCAGGCAGCTGCGGGGAGGTCGGCCCCAAATATTCCCCACCCACTCGGCCGCGTTCCGGAATTCTGAGTGTGGGGAGATTCCGTCCTCTGTCTGCAGCGCCTGGGATCTCCTAGGAGAAATCCGGGTATTTTCTCGATTGTCTCCTAGTGCGGGCTGCCTGGGAAAGTTGGGGGTTGGGCTGGAAATACAGGAAGCATGTAGTGCCTTCCCCTGGACAGGGGAGGTAATTAGCGAAATTTCCCCTGTCAGGGAACAGCTGTTACACCAGCAGCTTCGTGGAGTGCGGCCCCAAAACTCCCCCAACCACTCGGCCGCGTTGTGGAATTCTGATTGTGGGGAGGTTCTGTCCTCTGTCTTCAGTGCCTGGGATCACCTAGAGCCCTCCGCGTGTCTTCCCCTAGTGACTCTTGGTGCGGGCTGCCGGGGAAAGGCAGGGGTTGGGCTGGAAATGCAGGAACCATGTAGTGCCTCCCCCTGGACAGGGGAGGAAATTAGAGGACTTCCCCCTGCCAGGGAACACCTGTGACTCCAGGCAGCTGCGTGGAGGGTGCCCCCAAACCTCCCCAACCACTCCTATTTATTCTGTAATTCTGATTGTGGGGAGGTTCCTTCCTCTGTCTTCAGCACTTCTGATCTCCTAGGAGCCCTCCGCGTGTCTTCCCTCAGTGTCTCTTAGTGCGGGCTGCCGGGGAAATGTGGGTGTTGGGCTGGAAATGCAGGTAGCATCTAGTGCCTCCCCCTGGACAGGTGAGGTAATTAGCGGAATTCCCCCTTCCAAGGAACAGCTGTGACACCAGGCAGGTGCGTGGGGGTTGGCCCTAAACCTCCCACACCCACTCGGCCGCGTTCCGGAATTCTGAGTGTGGGTGATTCCGTCCTCGTTCTGGAGAACCTGGGATCTATTAGGAGCCCTCCGCGTGTCTTCCCCGAGTGTATCCTAGTGCGGGCTGACGGGAAAGGCAGGGGTTGGGCTGGAAATGCAGGTATCATCTAGTGCCTCCAACTGGACAGGGGAGGTAATTAGCGGACTTCCCCCTGCCAGGGAACACCTGTGACTTCAGGCAGCTGCGTGGAGGGCGGCCACAAATGTCCCCAATCCACTCGGCCGCGTTCCGGAATTCTGAGATTGGGGAGGTTCCGTCCTCTGTCTGCAGCGCCTGGGATCTCCTATGAGCATTCCACGTGTCTTCCCCGAGTGTCTCCTAGTGCGGGCTGCCTGGGAAAGTCGGGGGTTGTGATGGAAATACAGGAAGCATGTAGTGCCTTCCCCTGGACAGAGGAGGTAATTAGCGGATTTCCCCCTAAAAGGGAACAGCTCGGACACCAGGAAGCTGCGTGGAGTGCGCCCCAAAACCTCCCCAAACCACTCGTATTTATTCCGTAATTCTGATGGTGGGGAGGTTCCTTCCCCTGTCTGCAGCACTTGGGATCTCATAGGAGAACTCCGCGTGTCTTCAACGAGTGACACTTAGTGCGGGCTGCCGGGGAAAGGCGGGGGTTGCGATGGAAATGCAGGAAGCATTTTGTGCCTCCCCCTGGACAGGGGAGGAATTCAGCGAAATTCCCCCTGCCAGGGAATACCTGTGACACCCGGCACCTGCGTGGAGGGATTTATCAAATCTCCCCCACCCACTCGGCCGCGTTCCGGAATTTTGAGTGTGGGGAAGTTCCGTCCTCTATCTGCAGTGCCTGGGATCTCCTAGGAGCCCTCCGCGTGTCTTCCCAGAGTGTCTCCTTTTGCGGGATGCCGGTTAAAGGCCGGTGGTGGGATGGAAATGCAGGAAGCATTTAGTGCCTCCCCCTGGACATGGGAGGAAATTAGCGAACTTCCCCCTGCCAGGGAACAGCTGTGACACCAGGCAGCTCCGTGGAGTGTGGCCCCAAACCTCCCCGAACCACTCGTAATTGTTCCGTAATTCTGAGTGTGGGGAGGTTCCGTCCTCTTTCTGCAGCGCCTGGGATCTCCTAGGAGCCTTCCGCGTGTCTTCCCTGAGTGTCTCCTATTGCGTGCTGCCGGGGAAATGCGGGGGTTGGGCTGGAAATGCAGGAAACATGTAGTGCCTCACCCTGGACAGAGGAGGTAATTAGCGGACTTCCCCCTGCCAGGGAACAGCTGTGACACCAGGTAGCTGCGTGGAGGGCGCCCCCAAACCTCCCCAAACCACTCCTATTTATTCCATAATTCTGATTTTTGGGAGTTTCCTTCCTCTGTCTGCAGCAATTGGGATCTCCTAGGAGCCCTCCGCGTGTCTTCCCTGAGTGTCTCCTAGTGCGGGCTGCCGGGGAAATTCGGGTGTTTGGCTGGAAATGCAGGTAATATCTAGTGCCTCCCCCTGGACAGGGGAGGTAATTAGCGGACTTCCCCCAGCCAGGGAACACCTGTGACTCCAGGCAGCTACGTGGAGGGCGGCCCCAAACCTCCGACACCCACTCGGCCGCGTTCCGGAATTCTGAGTGTGGGGAGGTTCCGTCCTCTGTCTGCAGCGCCTGGGATCTCCTAGGAGCCCTCTGATTGTTTTCCCCGAGTGTCTCCTAGTGCGGGAGGCCGGGGAAAGGCGGGGGATTGGCTGGAAATGCAAGTAGCATCTAGTGCCTCACTCTGGACAGGGGAGGTAATTAGCGGACTTCCCCTGACAGGGAAGATCTGTGACAACAAGCAGCTGCGTGGAGGGCGGCCCCAATCTCCCCCACCCACTCATCCTCGTTCCGGAATTCTGAGAGTGGGGAGGTTCCGTCCTCTGTCTGCAGCGCCTGGGATCACCTAGGAGCCATCCGTGTGTCTTCCCGGAGTGACTCGTAATGCGTTCTTCCGGGGAAAGTTTGGGGTTTGGCTGGAAATGCAGGAGGCATTTAGTGCTTCCCCCTGGACAGGGGAGGTAATTAGCGGACTTCCCCCTGCCAGGGAACAGGTGTGACACCAGACAGCTGCGTGGAGGGCGCCCCAAAACCTCCCCAAATCACTCCTATTTATTCCGTAATTCCGATAGTGGGGAGGTTCCTTCTTCTGTCTGCAGCGACTGGGATCTCCTAGGAGCCCTCCGCGTGTCTTCCCAGAGTGTCTCCTTTTGCGGGCTGCCGGTTAAAGGCCGGTGGTGGAATGGAAATGCAGGAAGCATTTAGTGCCTCCCCCTGGACAGGGGAGGAAATTAGAAAAATTCCCCCTGCCAAGGAACAGCTGTGACACCAGACAGCTCCGTGGATTTTGGCCCCAAACCTCCCCGAACCACTCGTAATTGTTCCGTAATTCTGAGGGTGGGGAGGTTCCGTCCTCTGTCTGCAGCGACTGGGATCTCCTAGGAGCCATCCGCGTGTCTTCCCCGAGTATCTCCTAGTGCGGGCTGCCGGGGAAATGCGGGGGTTGTGCTGGAAATGCTGGAAACATGTAGTGCCTCACACTGGACAAAGGAGTTAATTAGCGGAGTTCCCCCTGCCAGGGAACAGCTGTGACACCAGGCAGCTGCGTGGAGGTCGCCCCCAAAACTCCCCAAACCACTCCTATTTATTCCTTAATTCTGATTGTGGGGAGGTTCCTTCCTCTGTCTGCAGCACTTGGGATCTCCTAAGAGCCCTCCGCGTGTCTTCTACGAGTGTCTCTTAGTGCGGGCTGCCGGGGAAAGTCGGGGGTTGAGCTGGAAATGCAGGTAGCATGTAATGCCTTCCCCTGGACAGGGGAGGTAATTAGCGTACTTCCCCTGACAGGGAACAGCAGTGACAACAGGCAGCTGCGTGGAGGGCGGCCCCAAACCTCCCCCACCCACTCAGCCTCGTTCGGGAATTCTGAGAGATGGGAGGTTCCGTCCTCGTTCTGCAGCGCCTGGGATCACCTAGGAGCCGTCCGCGTGTCTTCCCAGAGTGTCTCCTTTTGCGGGCTGCCGGTTAAAGGCCGGTGGTGGAATGAAAATGCAGGAAGCATTTAGTGCCTCCCCCTGGACAGGGGAGGAAATTAGACAATTTCCCCCTGCCAAAGAACAGCTGTGATACCAGACAGATCCGTGGAGTGTGGCCCCAAACCTCCCCGAACCACTCGTAATTGTTCCGTAATTCTGAGTGTGGGGAGGTTCCTTCCTCTGTCTGCAGCACTTGGGATCTCCTAAGAGCCCTCCGCGTGTCTTCTACGAGTGTCTCTTAGTGCGGGCTGCCGGGGAAAGTCGGGGGTTGAGCTGGAAATGCAGGTAGCATGTAATGCCTTCCCCTGGACAGGGGAGGTAATTAGCGTACTTCCCCTGACAGGGAACAGCAGTGACAACAGGCAGCTGCGTGGAGGGCGCAACAAAACCTCCCCAAACCACTCCTATTTATTCCATAATTCCGATTGTGGGGAGATACCTTCCTCTATCTGCAGCCATTGGGATCTCCTAGGAGCCCTCCGTGTGTCTTCCCTGAGTGTCTCCTAGTGCGGGCTCCCTGGGAAATGCGGGGGTTGTGCTGGAAATGCAGGTAGAATCTAGTGCCTCCCCCTGTACAGGGGAGGTAATTAGCGGACTTCCCCCTGCCAGGGAACAGCTGTGACAACAGCAGCTGCGTGGAGGGCGCCCCCAAACCTCCCCAAACCACTCCTACTTATTCCATAATTCTGAGTGTGGGGAGGTTCCGTCCACTGTCTGCAGCACTTGGGATCTCCTAGGAGCCCCCCGCGTGTCTTCCCAGAGTCTCTCCTAGTGCGTGCTGCCTGGGTAAGTCGGGGGTTGGGCTGGAAATTCAGGTAGAATGTAGTGCCTTCCCCTGGACAGGGGAGGTAATTAGCGTACTTCCCCAGAAAGGGAACAGCTTTGACAACAGGCAGCTGCGTGGAGGGCGGCCCCAAAACTCCCCTACCCACTCAGCCTCGTTCCGGAATTCTGAGAGTTGGGAGGTTCCGTCCTAAGTCTGCAGCGCCTGGGAACTCCTAGGAGCCATCCGCGTGTCTTCCACGAGTGACACCTAGTGCGGGCTGCCGGGGAAAGGCCAGGGTTGTGATGGAAATGCAGGAAGCATTTAGTGCCTCCACCTGGACAGGGGAGGGATTTAGCGAAATTCCCCCTGCCAGGGTACAGCTGTGATACCAAGCAGCTCCGTGGAGGTTGTCCCCAAACCTCCCCCAACCACTCGTAATTTTTCCGTAATTCTGAGTGTGGGGAGGTTCCGTCCTTTGTCTGCAGCGCCTGGGATCACCTAGGAGCCATCCGTGTGTCTTCCCGGAGTGACTCGTAATGCGTTCTTCCGGGGAAAGTTTGGGATTTGGCTGGAAATGCAGGAGGCATTTAGTGCTTCCCCCTGCCAGGGAACAGGTGTGACACCAGACAGCTGCGTGGAGGGCGCCCCAAAACCTCCCCAAATCACTCCTTTTTATTCCGTAATTCCGATAGTGGGGTGGTTCCTTCTTCTGTCTGCAGCGACTGGGATCTCCTAGGAGCCGTCCGCGTGTCTTCCCAGAGTGTCTCCTTTTGCGGGCTGCCGGTTAAAGGCCGGTGGTGGAATGAAAATGCAGGAAGCATTTAGTGCCTCCCCCTGGACAGGGGAGGAAATTAGACAATTTCCCCCTGCCAAAGAACAGCTGTGATACCAGACAGATCCGTGGAGTGTGGCCCCAAACCTCCCCGAACCACTCGTAATTGTTCCGTAATTCTGAGTGTGGGGAGGTTCCGTCCTCTGTCTGCAGCACTTGGGATCTCCTAGGAGCCCTCCGCGTGTCTTCCCAGATTGTCTCCTTGTGCGGGTTGCCGGTTAAAAGCCGGTGGTGTGATGGAATTGCAGGTAGCATCTAGTGCCTCCCCTGGACAGGGGAGGTAATTAGCGGACTTCCACCTGCTAGGGAACAGCTGTGACACCAGGCAGGTGCGTGGAGAATGGCCACTAACCTCCCCTACCCACTCGGCTCCTTCCGGAATTCTGAGTGTGGGGAGGATCCGTTCTATGTCTGCAGAGCCTGGGATCTCCTAGGAGCCCTCTGCATGTTTTCCCGAGTGTCTCCTAGAGCGAGCTGCCGGGGAAAGGCAGGGGTTGAGCTGGAAATGCAGGTAGAATGTAGAGCCTCTCCCTGGAGTGGTGAGGTAATTAGCGTACTTCCCCCTGCCAAGGAACAGCTGTGAAACCAGGCAGCTGCGTGGAGGGCGGCCCCAGACCTCCCCCACCCACTCGGCCGCGGTCCTGAATTCTGAGTGTGGGGAGGTTCCGTCCCCGTTCTGGAGAACCTGGGATCTATTAGGAGCCCTCCGCGTGTCTTCCCCAAGTGTATCCTAGTGCGGGCTGACGGGAAAGGCAGGGGTTGGGCTGGAAATGAAGGTATCATCTAGTGCCTCCACCTGGACAGGGGAGGTAATTATCGGAATTCCCCCTGCCATGGAACAGCTGTGACACCAGGCAGCTTCGGGGAGGTCGGCCCCAAATATTCCCCACCCACTCGGCCGCGTTCCGGAATTCTGAGTGTGGGGAGGTTCCGTCCTCTGTCTGCAGCGCCTGGGATCTCCTATGAGCATTCCGCGTGTCTTCCCCGAGTGTCTCCTAGTGCGGGCTGCCTGGGAAATTCGGGGGTTGTGATGGAAATACAGGAAGAATGTAGTGCCTTCCCCTGGACAGAGGAGGTAATTAGCGGATTTCCCCCTAAAAGGGAACAGCTCGGACAGCAGGAAGCTGCGTGCAGTGCGCCCCAAAACCTCCCCAAACCACTCGTATTTATTCCGTAATTCTGATGGTGGGGAGGTTCCTTCCCCTGTCTGCAGCACTTGGGATCTCATAGGAGAACTCCGCGTGTCTTCAACGAGTGACACTAGTGCGGGCTGCCGGGGAAAGGCGGGGGTTGCGATGGAAATGCAGGAAGCATTTAGTGCCTCCCCCTGGACAGGGGAGGAATTCAGCGAAATTCCCCCTGCCAGGGAATACCTGTGACACCCGGCACCTGCGTGGAGGGCGGTACCAAATCTCCCCCACCCACTCGGCCGCGTTCCGGAATTTTGAGTGTGGGGAAGTTCCGTCCTCTATCTGCAGTGCCTGGGATCTCCTAGGAGCCCTCCGCGTGTCTTCCCAGAGTGTCTCCTTTTGCGGGATGCCGGTTAAAGGCCGGTGGTGGGATGGAAATGCAGGAAGCATTTAGTGCCTCCCCCTGGACAGGGGAGGAAATTAGACAAGTTCCCCCTGCAAAAGAACAGCTGTGACACGAGACAGATCCGTGGAGTGTAGCCCCAAACCTCCCCGAACCACTCGTAATTGTTCCGTAATTCTGAGAATGGGGAGGTTCCGTCCTTTCTGCAGCACTTGGGATCTCCTAGGAGCCCTCCGCGTGTCTTCCCAGATTGTCTCCTTGTGCGGGCTGCCGGTTAAAAGCCGGTGGTGGGATGGAATTGCAGGTAGA
This sequence comes from Camelus bactrianus, assembly GCF_048773025.1. NCBI lineage: Eukaryota > Metazoa > Chordata > Mammalia > Artiodactyla > Camelidae > Camelus > Camelus bactrianus. The sequence goes on from NC_133546.1 coordinate 90,066,463, forward strand.
ATCTAGTGCCTCCCCCTGGACGGGGGAGGAAATTAGCGGACTTCCCCCTGCCAGGGAACAGCTCTGACACCAGGCAGCTGCGTGGAGTTCGCCCCAAAACCTCCCCAAACCACTCCTATTTATTCCGTAATTGTGACTGTGTGGAGGGTCCTTCCTCTGTCTGCAGCAATTGGGATCTCCTAGGAGAACTCCGCGTGTCTTCCACGAGTGACCCTTAGTGCGGGCTGCCGGGGAAAGGCGGGGGTTGTGATGGAAATGCAGGAAGCATTTAGTGCCTCCCCCTGGACATGGGAAGAATTTAGCGAACTTCCCCCTGCCAGGGAACAGCTGTGACACCAGGCAGCTCCGTGGAGTGTGGCCCCAAACCTCCCCGAACCACTCGTAATTGTTCCGTAATTCTGAGTGTGGGGAGGTTCCGTCCTCTTTCTGCAGCGCCTGGGATCTCCTAGGAGCTTTCCGCGTGTCTTCCCTGAGTGTCTCCTAGTGCGTGCTGCCGGGGAAATGCTGGGGTTGGGCTGGAAATGCAGGAAACATGTAGTGCCTCACCCTGGACAGAGGAGGTAATTAGCGGAATTCCCCCTGCCAGGGAACACCTGTGACACCAGGTTGCTGCGTGGAGGGCGCCCCCAAACCTCCCCAAACCACTCCTATTTATTCCATAATTCTGATTTTTGGGAGTTTCCTTCCTCTGTCTGCAGCAATTGGGATCTCCTAGGAGCCCTCCGCGTGTCTTCCCTGAGTGTCTCCTAGTGCGGGCTGCCGGGGAAATTCGGGTGTTTGGCTGGAAATGCAGGTAATATCTAGTGCCTCCCCCTGGATAGGGGAGGTAATTAGCGGACTTCCCCCAGCCAGGGAACACCTGTGACTCCAGGCAGCTACGTGGAGGGCGGCCCCAAACCTCCGACACCCACTCGGCCGCGTTCCGGAATTCTGAGTGTGGGGAGGTTCCGTCCTCAGTCTGCAGCACCTGGGATCTCCTAGGAGCCCTCCGATTGTTTTCCCCGAGTGTCTCCTAGTGCGGGAGGCCAGGGAAAGTCGGGGGATTGGCTGGAAATGCAAGTAGCATCTAGTGCCTCACTCTGGACAGGGGAGATAATTAGCGGACTTCCCCTGACAGGGAAGATCTGTGACAACAAGCAGCTGCGTGGAGGGCGGCCCCAATCTCCCCCAACCACTCATTCTCGTTCCGGAATTCTGAGAGTGGGGAGGTTCCGTCCTCTGTCTGCGGCGCCTGGGATCACCTAGGAGCCATCCGTGTGTCTTCCCGGAGTGACTCGTAATGCGTTCTTCCGGGGAAAGTTTGGGGTTTGGCTGGAAATGCAGGAGGCATTTAGTGCTTCCCCCTGGACAGGGGAGGTAATTAGCGGACTTCCCCCTGCCAGGGAACAGCTGTGAAACCAGGCAGCTGCGTGGAGGGCGCCCAAAAACCTCCCCAAATCACTCCTATTTATTCCGTAATTCTGATAGTGGGGAGGTTCCTTCTTCTGTCTGCAGCGACTGGGATCTCCTAGGAGCCCTCCGCGTGTCTTCCCAGAGTGTCTCCTTTTGCGGGCTGCCGGTTAAAGGCCGGTGGTGGGATGGAAATGCAGGAAGCATTTAGTGCCTCCCCCTGGACAGGGGAGGAAATTAGAAAATTTCCCCCTGCAAAAGAACAGCTGTGATACCAGACAGATCCGTGGAGTGTGGCCCCAAACCTCCCCGAACCACTCGTAATTGTTCCGTAATTCTGAGTGTGGGGAGGTTCCGTCCTCTGTCTGCAGCACTTGGGATCTCCTAGGAGCCCTCCACGTGTCTTCCCAGATTGTCTCCTTGTGCGGGCTGCCGGTTAAAAGCCGGTGGTGGGATTGAATTGCAGGTAGCATCTAGTGCCTCCCCTGGACAGGGGAGGTAATTAGCGGACTTCCACCTGCTAGGGAACAGCTGTGACCCCAGGCAGGTGCGTGGAGAATGGCCACTAACCTCCCCTACCCACTCGGCTCCTTCCGGAATTCTGAGTGTGGGGAGGATCCGTCCTCTGTCTGAATCGCCTGGGATCTCCTATGAGCATTCCGCGTGTCTTCCCCGAGTGTCTCCTAGTGCGGGCTGCCTGGGAAAGTCGGGGGTTGTGATGGAAATACAGGAAGAATGTAGTGCCTTCCCCTGGACAGAGGAGGTAATTAGCGGATTTCCCCCTAAAAGGGAACAGCTCGGACAGCAGGAAGCTGCGTGCAGTGCGCCCCAAAACCTCCCCAAACCACTCGTATTTATTCCGTAATTCTGATGGTGGGGAGGTTCCTTCCCCTGTCTGCAGCACTTGGGATCTCATAGGAGAACTCCGCGTGTCTTCAACGAGTGACACTTAGTGCGGGCTGCCGGGGAAAGGCGGGGGTTGCGATGGAAATGCAGGAAGCATTTAGTGCCTCCCCCTGGACAGGGGAGGAATTCAGCGAAATTCCCCCTGCCAGGGAATACCTGTGACACCCGGCACCTGCGTGGAGGGCGGTACCAAATCTCCCCCACCCACTCGGCCGCGTTCCGGAATTTTGAGTGTGGGGAAGTTCCGTCCTCTATCTGCAGTGCCTGGGATCTCCTAGGAGCCCTCCGCGTGTCTTCCCAGAGTGTCTCCTTTTGCGGGATGCCGGTTAAAGGCCGGTGGTGGGATGGAAATGCAGGAAGCATTTAGTGCCTCCCCCTGGACAGGGGAGGAAATTAGACAAGTTCCCCCTGCAAAAGAACAGCTGTGACACGAGACAGATCCGTGGAGTGTAGCCCCAAACCTCCCCGAACCACTCGTAATTGTTCCGTAATTCTGAGAATGGGGAGGTTCCGTCCTTTCTGCAGCACTTGGGATCTCCTAGGAGCCCTCCGCGTGTCTTCCCAGATTGTCTCCTTGTGCGGGCTGCCGGTTAAAAGCCGGTGGTGGGATGGAATTGCAGGTAGAATCTAGTGCCTCCCCCTGGACGGGGGAGGAAATTAGCGGACTTCCCCCTGCCAGGGAACAGCTCTGACACCAGGCAGCTGCGTGGAGTTCGCCCCAAAACCTCCCCAAACCACTCCTATTTATTCCGTAATTGTGACTGTGTGGAGGGTCCTTCCTCTGTCTGCAGCACTTGGGATCTCCTAGGAGAACTCCGCGTGTCTTCCACGAGTGACCCTTAGTGCGGGCTGCCGGGGAAAGGCGGGGGTTGTGATGGAAATGCAGGAAGCATTTAGTGCCTCCCCCTGGACATGGGAAGAATTTAGCGAACTTCCCCCTGCCAGGGAACAGCTGTGACACCAGGCAGCTCCGTGGAGTGTTGCCCCAAACCTCCCCGAACCACTCGTAATTGTTCCGTAATTCTGAGTGTGGGGAGGTTCCGTCCTCTTTCTGCAGCGCCTGGGATCTCCTAGGAGCTTTCCGCGTGTCTTCCCTGAGTGTCTCCTAGTGCGTGCTGCCGGGGAAATGCTGGGGTTGGGCTGGAAATGCAGGAAACATGTAGTGCCTCACCCTGGACAGAGGAGGTAATTAGCGGAATTCCCCCTGCCAGGGAACACCTGTGACACCAGGTTGCTGCGTGGAGGGCGCCCCCAAACCTCCCCAAACCACTCCTATTTATTCCATAATTCTGATTTTTGGGAGTTTCCTTCCTCTGTCTGCAGCAATTGGGATCTCCTAGGAGCCCTCCGCGTGTCTTCCCTGAGTGTCTCCTAGTGCGGGCTGCCGGGGAAATTCGGGTGTTTGGCTGGAAATGCAGGTAATATCTAGTGCCTCCCCCTGGATAGGGGAGGTAATTAGCGGACTTCACCCAGCCAGGGAACACCTGTGACTCCAGGCAGCTACGTGGAGGGCGGCCCCAAACCTCCGACACCCACTCGGCCGCGTTCCGGAATTCTGAGTGTGGGGAGGTTCCGTCCTCTGTCTGCAGCACCTGGGATCTCCTAGGAGCCCTCCGATTGTTTTCCCCGAGTGTCTCCTAGTGCGGGAGGCCGGGGAAAGGCGGGGGATTGGCTGGAAATGCAAGTAGCATCTAGTGCCTCACTCTGGACAGGGGAGATAATTAGCGGACTTCCCCTGACAGGGAAGATCTGTGACAACAAGCAGCTGCGTGGAGGGCGGCCCCAATCTCCCCCACCCACTCATCCTCGTTCCGGAATTCTGAGAGTGGGGAGGTTCCGTCCTCTGTCTGCAGCGCCTGGGATCACCTAGGAGCCATCCGTGTGTCTTCCCGGAGTGACTCGTAATGCGTTCTTCCGGGGAAAGTTTGGGGTTTGGCTGGAAATGCAGGAGGCATTTAGTGCTTCCCCCTGGACAGGGGAGGTAATTAGCGGACTTCCCCCTGCCAGGGAACAGGTGTGACACCAGACAGCTGCGTGGAGGGCGCCCCAAAACCTCCCCAAATCACTCCTATTTATTCCGTAATTCCGATAGTGGGGAGGTTCCTTCTTCTGTCTGCAGCGACTGGGATCTCCTAGGAGCCCTCCGCGTGTCTTCCCAGAGTGTCTCCTTTTGCGGGCTGCCGGTTAAAGGCCGGTGGTGGAATGGAAATGCAGGAAGCATTTAGTGCCTCCCCCTGGACAGGGGAGGAAATTAGACAATTTCCCCCTGCAAAAGAACAGCTGTGATACCAGACAGATCCGTGGAGTGTGGCCCCAAACCTCCCCGAACCACTCGTAATTGTTCCGTAATTCTGAGTGTGGGGAGGTTCCGTCCTCTGTCTGCAGCACTTGGGATCTCCTAGGAGCCCTCCACGTGTCTTCCCAGATTGTCTCCTTGTGCGGGCTGCCGGTTAAAAGCCGGTGGTGGGATTGAATTGCAGGTAGCATCTAGTGCCTCCCCTGGACAGGGGAGGTAATTAGCGGACTTCCACCTGCTAGGGAACAGCTGTGACCCCAGGCAGGTGCGTGGAGAATGGCCACTAACCTCCCCTACCCACTCGGCTCCTTCCGGAATTCTGAGTGTGGGGAGGATCCGTTCTATGTCTGCAGAGCCTGGGATCTCCTAGGAGCCCTCTGCATGTTTTCCCCGAGTGTCTCCTAGAGCGGGCTGCCGGGGAAAGGCAGGGGTTGAGCTGGAAATGCAGGTAGCATGTAGTGCCTCTCCCTGGACAGGGGAGGTAATTATCGGAATTCCCCCTGCCATGGAACAGCTGTGACACCAGGCAGCTGCGGGGAGGTCGGCCCCAAATATTCCCCACCCACTCGGCCGCGTTCCGGAATTCTGAGTGTGGGGAGGTTCCGTCCTCTGTCTGCAGCGCCTGGGATCTCCTAGGAGCCCTCCGATTGTTTTCCCCGAGTGTCTCCTAGTGCGGGAGGCCGGGGAAATGCGGGGGATTGGCTGGAAATGCAGGTAGAATCTAATGCCTCACTCTGGACAGGGGAGGTAATTAGCGGACTTCCCCTGACAGGGAAGATCTGTGACAACAAGCAGCTGCGTGGAGGGCGGCCCCAATCTCCCCCACCCACTCATCCTCGTTCCGGAATTCTGAGAGTGGGGAGGTTCCGTCCTCTGTCTGCAGCGCCTGGGATCACCTAGGAGCCATCCGTGTGTCTTCCCGGAGTGACTCGTAATGCGTTCTTCCGGGGAAAGTTTGGGGTTTGGCTGGAAATGCAGGAGGCATTTAGTGCTTCCCCCTGGACAGGGGAGGTAATTAGCGGACTTCCCCCTGCCAGGGAACAGCTGTGAAACCAGGCAGCTGCGTGGAGGGCGCCCCAAAACCTCCCCAAATCACTCCTATTTATTCCGTAATTCCGATAGTGGGGAGGTTCCTTCTTCTGTCTGCAGCGACTGGGATCTCCTAGGAGCCCTCCGCGTGTCTTCCCAGAGTGTCTCCTTTTGCGGGCTGCCGGTTAAAGGCCGGTGGTGGAATGGAAATGCAGGAAGCATTTAGTGCCTCCCCCTGGACAGGGGAGGAAATTAGACAATTTCCCACTGCAAAGAACAGCTGTGATAACAGACAGATCCGTGGAGTGTGGCCCCAAACCTCCCCGAACCACTCGTAATTGTTCCGTAATTCTGAGTGTGGGGAGGTTCCGTCCTCTGTCTGCAGCACTTGGGATCTCCTAGGAGCCCTCCACGTGTCTTCCCAGATTGTCTCCTTGTGCGGGCTGCCGGTTAAAAGCCGGTGGTGGGATGGAATTGCAAGTAGCATCTAGTGCCTCCCCTGGACAGGGGAGGTAATTAGCGGACTTCCACCTGCTAGGGAACAGCTGTGACCCCAGGCAGGTGCGTGGAGAATGGCCACTAACCTCCCCTACCCACTCGGCTCCTTCCGGAATTCTGAGTGTGGGGAGGATCCGTTCTATGTCTGCAGAGCCTGGGATCTCCTAGGAGCCCTCTGCATGTTTTCCCCGAGTGTCTCCTAGAGCGGGCTGCCGGGGAAAGGCAGGGGTTGAGCTGGAAATGCAGGTAGCATGTAGTGCCTCTCCCTGGACAGGGGAGGTAATTAGCGGACTTCCCCTTGCCAGGGAACAGCTGTGACACCAGGCAGCTGCGTGGAGGGCGCCACAAAACATCCCCAAACCACTCTTATTTATTCCGTAATTCTGATTGTGGGGAGGTTCCTTCCTCTGTCTGCAGCACTTGGGAAATCCTAGGAGCCCTCCGCGTGTCTTCCCTGAGAGTCACCAAGTGCGGGCTGCCGGGGAAATGCGGGGTTGGTCTGGAAATGCAGGTAGCATCTAGTGCCTCCCCCTGGACAGGGGAGGTAATTAGCGGACTTCCCCCTGCCAGGGAACAGCTGTGACACCAGGCAGCTGCGTGGAGTTCGGCCCCAAACCTCCCCAAACCTCTCGTACATATTCCGTAATTCTGAGTGTGGGGAGGTTCCGTACTCTGTCTGCAGTGCCTGGGATCTCCTAGGAGCCCTCCCGCGTGTCTTCCCCGAGTGTCTCCTAGTGCGGGCTGACGGGAAAGGCAGGGGTTGGGCTGGAAATGCAGGTATCATCTAGTGCCTCCACCTGGACAGGGGAGGTAATTATCGGAATTCCCCCTGCCATGGAACAGCTGTGACACCAGGCAGCTGCGGGGAGGTCGGCCCCAAATATTCCCCACCCACTCGGCCGCGTTCCGGAATTCTGAGTGTGGGGAGATTCCGTCCTCTGTCTGCAGCGCCTGGGATCTCCTAGGAGAAATCCGGGTATTTTCTCGATTGTCTCCTAGTGCGGGCTGCCTGGGAAAGTTGGGGGTTCGGCTGGAAATACAGGAAGCATGTAGTGCCTTCCCCTGGACAGGGGAGGTAATTAGCGAAATTTCCCCTGTCAGGGAACAGCTGTTACACCAGCAGCTTCGTGGAGTGCGGCCCCAAAACTCCCCCAACCACTCGGCCGCGTTGTGGAATTCTGATTGTGGGGAGGTTCTGTCCTCTGTCTTCAGTGCCTGGGATCACCTAGAGCCCTCCGCGTGTCTTCCCCGAGTGACTCTTGGTGCGGGCTGCCGGGGAAAGGCAGGGGTTGGGCTGGAAATGCAGGAACCATGTAGTGCCTCCCCCTGGACAGGGGAGGAAATTAGAGGACTTCCCCCTGCCAGGGAACACCTGTGACTCCAGGCAGCTGCGTGGAGGGTGCCCCCAAACCTCCCCAACCACTCCTATTTATTCTGTAATTCTGATTGTGGGGAGGTTCCTTCCTCTGTCTTCAGCACTTCTGATCTCCTAGGAGCCCTACGCGTGTCTTCCCTCAGTGTCTCTTAGTGCGGGCTGCCGGGGAAATGTGGGTGTTGGGCTGGAAATGCAGGTAGCATCTAGTGCCTCCCCCTGGACAGGTGAGGTAATTAGCGGAATTCCCCCTTCCAAGGAACAGCTGTGACACCAGGTAGGTGCGTGGGGGTCGGCCCTAAACCTCCCCCACCCACTCGGCCGCGTTCCGGAATTCTGAGTGTGGGTGATTCCGTCCTCGTTCTGGAGAACCTGGGATCTATTAGGAGCCCTCCGCGTGTCTTCCCCGAGTGTATCCTAGTGTGGGCTGACGGGAAAGGCAGGGGTTGGGCTGGAAATGCAGGTATCATCTAGTGCCTCCAACTGGACAGGGGAGGTAATTAGCGGACTTCCCCCTGCCAGGGAACACCTGTGACTTCAGGCAGCTGCGTGGAGGGCGGCCACAAACGTCCCCAATCCACTCGGCCGCGTTCCGGAATTCTGAGTTTGGGGAGGTACCGTCCTCTGTCTGCAGCGCCTGGGATCTCCTATGAGCATTCCACGTGTCTTCCCCGAGTGTCTCCTAGTGCGGGCTGCCTGGGAAAGTCGGGGGTTGTGATGGAAATACAGGAAGCATGTAGTGCCTTCCCCTGGACAGAGGAGGTAATTAGCGGATTTCCCCCTAAAAGGGAACAGCTCGGACACCAGGAAGCTGCGTGGAGTGCGCCCCAAAACCTCCCCAAACCACTCGTATTTATTCCGTAATTCTGATGGTGGGGAGGTTCCTTCCCCTGTCTGCAGCACTTGGGATCTCATAGGAGAACTCCGCGTGTCTTCAACGAGTGACACTTAGTGCGGGCTGCCGGGGAAAGGCGGGGGTTGCGATGGAAATGCAGGAAGCATTTAGTGCCTCCCCCTGGACAGGGGAGGAATTCAGCGAAATTCCCCCTGCCAGGGAATACCTGTGACACCCGGCACCTGCGTGGAGGGATGTATCAAATCTCCCCCACCCACTCGGCCGCGTTCCGGAATTTTGAGTGTGGGGAAGTTCCGTCCTCTATCTGCAGTGCCTGGGATCTCCTAGGAGCCCTCCGCGTGTCTTCCCAGAGTGTCTCCTTTTGCGGGATGCCGGTTAAAGGCCGGTGGTGGGATGGAAATGCAGGAAGCATTTAGTGCCTCCCCCTGGACAGGGGAGGAAATTAGACAAGTTCCCCCTGCAAATGAACAGCTGTGACACAGACAGATCCGTGGAGTGTGGCCCCAAACCTCCCCGAACCACTCGTAATTGTTCCGTAATTCTGAGTGTGGGGAGGTTCCGTCTTCTGTCTGCAGCACTTGGGATCTCCTAGGAGCCCTCCGCGTGTCTTCCCAGATTGTCTCCTTGTGCGGGCTGCCGGTTAAAAGCCGGTGGTGGGATGGAATAGCAGGTAGAATCTAGTGCCTCCCCCTGGACAGGGGAGGTAATTAGCGGATTTCCCCCTGCCAGGGAACAGCTCTGACACCAGGCAGTTGCGTGGAGTTCGCCCCAAAACCTCCCCAAACCACTCCTATTTATTCCGTAATTGTGACTGTGTGGAGGGTCCTTCCTCTGTCTGCAGCACTTGGGATCTCCTAGGAGTACTCCGCGTGTCTTCCACGAGTGACACTTAGTGCGGGCTGCCGGGGAAAGGCGGGGGTTTTGATGGAAATGCAGGAAGCATTTAGTGCCTCCCCCTGGACATGGGAAGAAATTAGCGAACTTCCCCCTGCCAGGGAACAGCTGTGACACCAGGCAGCTCCGTGGAGTGTGGCCCCAAACCTCCCCGAACCACTCGTAATTGTTCCGTAATTCTGAGTGTGGAGAGGTTCCGTCCTCTTTCTGCAGCGCCTGGGATCTCCTAGGAGCCTTCCGCGTGTCTTCCCTGAGTGTCTCCTAGTGCGTGCTGCCGGGGAAATGCGGGGGTTGGGCTGGAAATGCAGGAAACATGTAGTGCCTCACCCTGGACAGAGGAGGTAATTAGCGGACTTCCCCCTGCCAGGGAACAGCTGTGACACCAGGTAGCTGCGTGGAGGGCGCCCCCAAACCTCCCCAAACCACTCCTATTTATTCCATAATTCTGATTTTTGGGAGTTTCCTTCCTCTGTCTGCAGCAATTGGGATCTCCTAGGAGCCCTCCGCCTGTCTTCCCTGAGTGTCTCCTAGTGCGGGCTGCCGGGGAAATTCGGGTGTTTGGCTGGAAATGCAGGTAATATCTAGTGCCTCCCCCTGGACAGGGGAGGTAATTAGCGGACTTCCCCCAGCCAGGGAACACCTGTGACTCCAGGCAGCTACGTGGAGGGCGGCCCCAAACCTCCGACACCCACTCGGCCGCGTTCCGGAATTCTGAGTGTGGGGAGGTTCCGTCCTCTGTCTGCAGCGCCTGGGATCTCCTAGGAGCCCTCTGATTGTTTTCCCCGAGTGTCTCCTAGTGCGGGAGGCCGGGGAAAGGCGGGGGATTGGCTGGAAATGCAAGTAGCATCTAGTGCCTCACTCTGTACAGGGGAGGTAATTAGCGGACTTCCCCTGACAGGGAAGATCTGTGACAACAAGCAGCTGCGTGGAGGGCGGCCCCAATCTCCCCCACCCACTCATCCTCGTTCCGGAATTCTGAGAGTGGGGAGGTTCCGTCCTCTGTCTGCAGCGCCTGGGATCACCTAGGAGCCATCCGTGTGTCTTCCCGGAGTGACTCGTAATGCGTTCTTCCGGGGAAAGTTTGGGGTTTGGCTGGAAATGCAGGAGGCATTTAGTGCTTCCCCCTGGACAGGGGAGGTAATTAGCGGACTTCCCCCTGCCAGGGAACAGGTGTGACACCAGACAGCTGCGTGGAGGGCCCCCCAAAACCTCCCCAAATCACTCCTATTTATTCCGTAATTCCAATAGTGGGGAGGTTCCTTCTTCTGTCTGCAGCGACTGGGATCTCCTAGGAGCCCTCCGCGTGTCTTCCCAGAGTGTCTCCTTTTGCGGGCTGCCGGTTAAAGGCCGGTGGTGGAATGGAAATGCAGGAAGCATTTAGTGCCTCCCCCTGGACAGGGGAGGAAATTAGAAAAATTCCCCCTGCCAAGGAACAGCTGTGACACCAGACAGCTCCGTGGATTTTGGCCCCAAACCTCCCCGAACCACTCGTAATTGTTCCGTAATTCTGAGGGTGGGGAGGTTCCGTCCTCTGTCTGCAGCGACTGGGATCTCCTAGGAGCCATCCGCGTGTCTTCCCCGAGTATCTCCTAGTGCGGGCTGCCGGGGAAATGCGGGGGTTGTGCTGGAAATGCTGGAAACATGTAGTGCCTCACACTGGACAAAGGAGTTAATTAGCGGAGTTCCCCCTGCCAGGGAACAGCTGTGACACCAGGCAGCTGCGTGGAGGTCGCCCCCAAAACTCCCCAAACCACTCCTATTTATTCCTTAATTCTGATTGTGGGGAGGTTCCTTCCTCTGTCTGCAGCACTTGGGATCTCCTAGGAGCCCTCCGCGTGTCTTCTACGAGTGTCTCTTAGTGCGGGCTGCCGGGGAAAGTCGGGGGTTGAGCTGGAAATGCAGGTAGCATGTAATGCCTTCCCCTGGACAGGGGAGGTAATTAGCGTACTTCCCCTGACAGGGAACAGCAGTGACAACAGGCAGCTGCGTGGAGGGCGGCCCCAAACCTCCCCCACCCACTCAGCCTCGTTCGGGAATTCTGAGAGATGGGAGGTTCCGTCCTCGTTCTGCAGCGCCTGGGATCACCTAGGAGCCCTCCGGGTGTCTTCCCAGAGTGACTCTTCATGCGTGCTGCCAGGGAAATCGGGGGTTGGGCAGAAAAAGCAGGATGCATTTAGGGCCTCCCCCTGGACAGGGGAGGTAATTAGCGGAATTCCCCCTGCAAGGGATCAGCTGTGAAACCAGGCAGCTGCGTGGATGGCGGCCCTAAACCTCCCCCACCCACTCTGCCGCGTTCCGGAATTCTGAGTGTGGGGAGGTTCCGTCCTCTGTCTGCAGCACCTGGGATCTATTAGGAGCCCTCCGCGTGTCTTACCCGAGTGTCTCCTTGTGCGGGCTGCCTGGGAAAGTCGGAGGTTGGGCTGGAAATGCAGGTAGCATGTAGTGAATTCCCCTGGACAGGGGAGGTAATTAGCGTTCTTCCCCAGAAAGGGAACAGCTGTGGCAACAGGCAGCTGCTTGGAGGGCGCCCAAAAACCTCCCCAAACCACTCCTATTTATTCCATAATTCCGATTGTGGGGAGATACCTTCCTCTATCTGCAGCCATTGGGATCTCCTAGGAGCCCTCCGTGTGTCTTCCCTGAGTGTTTCCTAGTGCGGGCTCCCTGGGAAATGCGGGGGTTGTGCTGGAAATGCAGGTAGAATCTAGTGCCTCCCCCTGTACAGGGGAGGTAATTAGCGGACTTCCCCCTGCCAGGGAACAGCTGTGACAACAGCAGCTGCGTGGAGGGCGCCCCCAAACCTCCCCAAACCACTCCTACTTATTCCATAATTCTGAGTGTGGGGAGGTTCCGTCCACTGTCTGCAGCACTTGGGATCTCCTAGGAGCCCCCCGCGTGTCTTCCCAGAGTCTCTCCTAGTGCGTGCTGCCTGGGTAAGTCGGGGGTTGGGCTGGAAATTCAGGTAGAATGTAGTGCCTTCCCCTGGACAGGGGATGTAATTAGCGTACTTCCCCAGAAAGGGAACAGCTGTGACAACAGGCAGCTGCGTGGAGGGCGGCCCCAAAACTCCCCTACCCACTCAGCCTCGTTCCGGAATTCTGAGAGTTGGGAGGTTCCGTCCTAAGTCTGCAGCGCCTGGGAACTCCTAGGAGCCATCCGCGTGTCTTCCACGAGTGACACCTAGTGCGGGCTGCCGGGGAAAGGCCAGGGTTGTGATGGAAATGCAGGAAGCATTTAGTGCCTCCACCTGGACAGGGGAGGGATTTAGCGAAATTCCCCCTGCCAGGGTACAGCTGTGATACCAAGCAGCTCCGTGGAGGTTGTCCCCAAACCTCCCCCAACCACTCGTAATTTTTCCGTAATTCTGAGTGTGGGGAGGTTCCGTCCTTTGTCTGCAGCGCCTGGGATCACCTAGGAGCCATCCGTGTGTCTTCCCGGAGTGACTCGTAATGCGTTCTTCTGGGGAAAGTTTGGGATTTGGCTGGAAATGCAGGAGGCATTTAGTGCTTCCCCCTGCCAGGGAACAGGTGTGACACCAGACAGCTGCGTGGAGGGCGCCCCAAAACCTCCCCAAATCACTCCTATTTATTCCGTAATTCCGATAGTGGGGAGGTTCCTTCTTCTGTCTGCAGCGACTGGGATCTCCTAGGAGCCGTCCGCGTGTCTTCCCAGAGTGTCTCCTTTTGCGGGCTGCCGGTTAAAGGCCGGTGGTGGAATGAAAATGCAGGAAGCATTTAGTGCCTCCCCCTGGACAGGGGAGGAAATTAGACAATTTCCCCCTGCCAAAGAACAGCTGTGATACCAGACAGATCCGTGGAGTGTGGCCCCAAACCTCCCCGAACCACTCGTAATTGTTCCGTAATTCTGAGTGTGGGGAGGTTCCGTCCTCTGTCTGCAGCACTTGGGATCTCCTAGGAGCCCTCCGCGTGTCTTCCCAGATTGTCTCCTTGTGCGGGTTGCCGGTTAAAAGCCGGTGGTGTGATGGAATTGCAGGTAGCATCTAGTGCCTCCCCTGGACAGGGGAGGTAATTAGCGGACTTCCACCTGCTAGGGAACAGCTGTGACACCAGGCAGGTGCGTGGAGAATGGCCACTAACCTCCCCTACCCACTCGGCTCCTTCCGGAATTCTGAGTGTGGGGAGGATCCGTTCTATGTCTGCAGAGCCTGGGATCTCCTAGGAGCCCTCTGCATGTTTTCCCCGAGTGTCTCCTAGAGCGAGCTGCCGGGGAAAGGCAGGGGTTGAGCTGGAAATGCAGGTAGAATGTAGAGCCTCTCCCTGGAGTGGTGAGGTAATTAGCGTACTTCCCCCTGCCAAGGAACAGCTGTGAAACCAGGCAGCTGCGTGGAGGGCGGCCCCAGACCTCCCCCACCCACTCGGCCGCGGTCCTGAATTCTGAGTGTGGGGAGGTTCCGTCCTCGTTCTGGAGAACCTGGGATCTATTAGGAGCCCTCCGCGTGTCTTCCCCGAGTGTATCCTAGTGCGGGCTGACGGGAAAGGCAGGGGTTGGGCTGGAAATGAAGGTATCATCTAGTGCCTCCACCTGGACAGGGGAGGTAATTATCGGAATTCCCCCTGCCATGGAACAGCTGTGACACCAGGCAGCTTCGGGGAGGTCGGCCCCAAATATTCCCCACCCACTCGGCCGCGTTCCGGAATTCTGAGTGTGGGGAGGTTCCGTCCTCTGTCTGCAGCGCCTGGGATCTCCTATGAGCATTCCGCGTGTCTTCCCCGAGTGTCTCCTAGTGCGGGCTGCCTGGGAAAGTCGGGGGTTGTGATGGAAATACAGGAAGAATGTAGTGCCTTCCCCTGGACAGAGGAGGTAATTAGCGGATTTCCCCCTAAAAGGGAACAGCTCGGACAGCAGGAAGCTGCGTGCAGTGCGCCCCAAAACCTCCCCAAACCACTCGTATTTATTCCGTAATTCTGATGGTGGGGAGGTTCCTTTCCCTGTCTGCAGCACTTGGGATCTCATAGGAGAACTCCGCGTGTCTTCAACGAGTGACACTTAGTGCGGGCTGCCGGGGAAAGGCGGGGGTTGCGATGGAAATGCAGGAAGCATTTAGTGCCTCCCCCTGGACAGGGGAGGAATTCAGCGAAATTCCCCCTGCCAGGGAATACCTGTGACACCCGGCACCTGCGTGGAGGGCGGTACCAAATCTCCCCCACCCACTCGGCCGCGTTCCGGAATTTTGAGTGTGGGGAAGTTCCGTCCTCTATCTGCAGTGCCTGGGATCTCCTAGGAGCCCTCCGCGTGTCTTCCCAGAGTGTCTCCTTTTGCGGGCTGCCGGTTAAAGGCCGGTGGTGGGATGGAAATGCAGGAAGCATTTAGTGCCTCCCTCTGGACAGGGGAGGAAATTAGACAAGTTCCCCCTGCAAAAGAACAGCTGTGACACGAGACAGATCCGTGGAGTGTAGCCCCAAACCTCCCCGAACCACTCGTAATTGTTCCGTAATTCTGAGAATGGGGAGGTTCCGTCCTTTCTGCAGCACTTGGGATCTCCTAGGAGCCCTCCGCGTGTCTTCCCAGATTGTCTCCTTGTGCGGGCTGCCGGTTAAAAGCCGGTGGTGGGATGGAATTGCAGGTAGAATCTAGTGCCTCCCCCTGGACGGGGGAGGAAATTAGCGGACTTCCCCCTGCCAGGGAACAGCTCTGACACCAGGCAGCTGCGTGGAGTTCGCCCCAAAACCTCCCCAAACCACTCCTATTTATTCCGTAATTGTGACTGTGTGGAGGGTCCTTCCTCTGTCTGCAGCACTTGGGATCTCCTAGGAGAACTCCGCGTGTCTTCCACGAGTGACCCTTAGTGCGGGCTGCCGGGGAAAGGCGGGGGTTGTGATGGAAATGCAGGAAGCATTTAGTGCCTCCCCCTGGACATGGGAAGAATTTAGCGAACTTCCCCCTGCCAGGGAACAGCTGTGACACCAGGCAGCTCCGTGGAGTGTGGCCCCAAACCTCCCCGAACCACTCGTAATTGTTCCGTAATTCTGAGTGTGGGGAGGTTCCGTCCTCTTTCTGCAGCGCCTGGGATCTCCTAGGAGCTTTCCGCGTGTCTTCCCTGAGTGTCTCCTAGTGCGTGCTGCCGGGGAAATGCTGGGGTTGGGCTGGAAATGCAGGAAACATGTAGTGCCTCACCCTGGACAGAGGAGGTAATTAGCGGAATTCCCCCTGCCAGGGAACACCTGTGACACCAGGTTGCTGCGTGGAGGGCGCCCCCAAACCTCCCCAAACCACTCCTATTTATTCCATAATTCTGATTTTTGGGAGTTTCCTTCCTCTGTCTGCAGCAATTGGGATCTCCTAGGAGCCCTCCGCGTGTCTTCCCTGAGTGTCTCCTAGTGCGGGCTGCCGGGGAAATGCGGGGGTTGTGCTGGAAATGCTGGAAACATGTAGTGCCTCACCCTGGACAAAGGAGGTAATTAGCGGAGTTCCCCCTGCCAGGGAACAGCTGTGACACCAGGCAGCTGCGTGGAGGTCGCCCCCAAGACTCCCCAAACCACTCCTATTTATTCCTTAATTCTGATTTTGGGGAGGTTCCTTCCTCTGTCTGCAGCACTTGGGATCTCCTAGGAGCCCTTCGCGTGTCTTCTACGAGTGTCTCTTATTGCGGGCTGCCGGGGAAAGTCGGGGGTTGAGCTGGAAATGCAGTTAGCATGTAATGCCTTTCCCTGGACAGGGGAGGTAATTAGCGTACTTCCCCTGACAGGGAACAGCAGTGACAACAGGCAGCTGCGTGGAGGGCGGCCCCAAACCTCCCCCACCCACTCAGCCTCGTTCGGGAATTCTGAGAGTTGGGAGGTTCTGTCCTCGTTCTGCAGCGCCTGGGATCACCTAGTAGCCCTCCGGGTGTCTTCCCAGAGTGACTCTTCATGCGTGCTACCAGGGAAAGCGGGGGTTGGGCAGGAAAAGCAGGATGCATTTAGGGCCTCCCCCTGGACAGGGGAGGTAATTAGCGGAATTCCCCCTGCCAGGGATCAGCTGTGAAACCAGGCAGCTGCGTGGATGGCGGCCCTAAACCTCCCCCACCCACTCTGCCGCGTTCCGGAATTCTGAGTTTGGGGAGGTTCCGTCCTCTGTCTGCAGCACCTGGGATCTATTAGGAGCCCTCCGCGTGTCTTACCCGAGTGTCTCCTAGTGCGGGCTGCCTGGGAAAGTCGGGGGTTGGGCTGGAAATGCAGGTAGCAGGTAGTGCCTTCCCATGGACAGGGGAGGTAATTAGCGTTCTTCCCCAGAAAGAGAACAGCTGTGACAACAGGCAGCTGCGTGGAGGGCGGCCCCAAACCTCCCCTACCCACTCAGCCTCGTTCCGGAATTCTGAGAGTTGGGAGGTTCCGTCCTAAGTCTGCAGCGCCTGGTATCTCCTAGGAGCCATCCGCGTGTCTTCCACGAGTGACACCTAGTGCGGGCTACCTGGGAAAGGCGGGGGTTGTAATGGAAATGCAGGAAGCATTTAGTGCCTCCACCTGACAGGGGAGGAATTTAGCGAACTTCCCCCTGCCAGGGTACAGCTGTGACACCAGGCAGCTCCGTAGAGGGTGGCCCCAAACCTCCCCCAACCACTCGTAATTGTTCCATAATTCCGATTGTGGGGAGGTACCTTCCTCGATCTGCAGCCATTGGGATCTCCTAGGAGCCCTCCGTGTGTCTTCCCTGAATGTCTCCTAGTGCGGGCTCCCGGGGAAATGCGGGGGTTGGGCTGGAAATGCAGGTAGAATCTAGTGCCTCCCCCTGGACAGTGGAGGTAATTAGCGGACTTCCCCCTGCCAGGGAACACCTGTGACTCCAGGCAGCTGCTTGGAGGGCGGCCCCAAATCTCCCCCACACACTCGGCCGCGTTCCGGAATTCTGAGTGTGGGGAGGTTCCGTCCTATGTCCGAAGCTCCTGGGATCTCCTAGGAGCCCTCCGATTGTCTTCCCCGAGTGTCTCTTAGTGCGGGCTCCCGGGGAAAGGCGGGGGTTGGGCTGGAAATGCAGGTAGCATGTAATGCCTTCCCCTGGACAGGGGAGGTAATTAGCGTACTTCCCCTGACAGGGAACAGCTGTGACAACAGGCAGCTGCGTGGAGTGCGGCCCCAAACCTCCCCAACCCACTCAGCCTCGTTCCGGAATTCTGAGAGTTGGGAGGTTCCGTCCTAAGTCTGCAGAGCCTGGGATTTCCTAGGAGTCATCCGCGTGTCTTCCACGAGTGACTCTAAGTGCGGGCTGCCGGGGAAAGCGGGGGTTGTGATGGAAATGCAGGAAGCATTTAGTGCCTCCACCTGGACAGGGGAGGAATTTAGCAAACTTCCCCCTGCCAGGGTACAGCTGACAAAAGGCAGCTCCGTGGAGGGTGGCCCCAAACCTTCCACAACCACTCGTAATTTTTCCGTAATTCTGAGTGTGGGGAGGTTCCGTCCTCTGTCTGCAGCACCTGGGATCTCCTAGGAGCCATCCGCGTGTCTTCCCCGAGTGACTCCTAATGTGTGCTGCCGGGGAAAGGCGGGGGTTGTGCTGGAAATGCACGAAGCATTTAGTGCCTTCCCCTGGACAGGGGAGGTAATTAGCGGACTTCCCCCTGCCAGGGAACAGGTGTGACTCAGGCAGCTGCGTGGAGGGCGCCCCCAAACCTCCCCAAACCACTCCTACTTATTCCGTAATTCTGAGTGTGGGGAGGTTCCGTCCACTGTCTGCAGCACTTGGGATCTCCTAGGAGCCCCCCGCGTGTCTTCCCAGAGTCTCTCCTAGTGCGTGCTGCCTGGGTAAGTCGGGGGTTGGGCTGGAAATTCAGGTAGAATGTAGTGCCTTCCCCTGGACAGGGGAGGTAATTAGCGTACTTCCCCAGAAAGGGAACAGCTGTGACAACAGGCAGCTGCGTGGAGGGCGGCCCCAAACCTTCCCTACCCACTCAGCCTCGTTCCAGAATTCTGAGAGTTGGGAGGTTCCGTCCTAAGTCTGCAGCGCCTGGGAACTCCTAGGAGCCATCCGCGTGTCCTCCACGAGTGACACCTAGTGCGGGCTGCCGCGGAAAGGCCAGGGTTGTGATGGAAATGCAGGAAGCATTTAGTGCCTCCCCCTGGACAGTGGAGGTAATTAGCGGACTTCACCCTGCCAGGGAACACCTGTGACTCCAGGCAGCTACGTGGAGGGCGGCCCCAAACCTCCGACACCCACTCGGCCGCGTTCCGGAATTCTGAGTGTGGGGAGGTTCTGTCCTCTGTCTGCAGCGCCTGGGATCTCCTAGGAGCCCTCCGATTGTTTTCCCCGAGTGTCTCCTAGTGCGGGAGGCCGGGGAAAGGCGGGGGATTGGCTGGAAATGCAAGTAGCATCTAGTGCCTCACTCTGGACAGGGGAGGTAATTAGCGGACTTCCCCTGACAGGGAAGATCTGTGACAACAAGCAGCTGCGTGGAGGGCGGCCCCAATCTCCCCCACCCACTCATCCTCGTTCCGGAATTCTGAGAGTGGGGAGGTTCCGTCCTCTGTCTGCAGCGCCTGGGATCACCTAGGAGCCATCCGTGTGTCTTCCCGGAGTGACTCGTAATGCGTTCTTCCGGGGAAAGTTTGGGGTTTGGCTGGAAATGCAGGAGGCATTTAGTGCTTCCCCCTGGACAGGGGAGGTAATTAGCGGACTTCCCCCTGCCAGGGAACAGGTGTGACACCAGACAGCTGCGTGGAGGGCGCCCCAAAACCTCCCCAAATCACTCCTATTTATTCCGTAATTCCGATAGTGGGGAGGTTCCTTCTTCTGTCTGCAGCGACTGGGATCTCCTTGGAGCCCTCCGCGTGTCTTCCCAGAGTGTCTCCTTTTGCGGGCTGCCGGTTAAAGGCCGGTGGTGGAATGGAAATGCAGGAAGCATTTAGTGCCTCCCCCTGGACAGGGGAGGAAATTAGACAATTTCCCCCTGTCAAAGAACAGCTGTGATACCAGACAGATCCGTGGATTCTGGCCCCATACCTCCCCGAACCACTCGTAATTGTTCCGTAATTCTGAGTGTGGGGAGGTTCCGTCCTCTGTCTGCAGCACTTGGGATCTCCTAGGAGCCCTCCACGTGTCTTCACAGATTGTCTCCTTTTGCGGGCTGCCGGTTAAAAGCCGGTGGTGGGATGGAATTGCAGGTAGCATCTAGTGCCTCCCCTGGACAGGGGAGGTAATTAGCGGACTTCCACCTGCTAGGGAACAGCTGTGACACCAGGCAGGTGCGTGGAGAATGGCCACTAACCTCCCCTACCCACTCGGCTCCTTCCGGAATTCTGAGTGTGGGGAGGATCCGTTCTATGTCTGCAGAGCCTGGGATCTCCTAGGAGCCCTCTGCATGTTTTCCCCGAGTGTCTCCTAGAGCGGGCTGCCGGGGAAAGGCAGGGGTTGAGCTGGAAATGCAGGTAGCATGTAGTGCCTCTCCCTGGAGTGGTGAGGTAAATAGCGGACTTCCCCCTGCTAAGGAACAGCTGTGAAACCAGGCAGCTGCGTGGAGGGCGGCCCCAAACCTCCCCCACCCACTCGGCCGCGGTCCTGAATTCTGAGTGTGGGGAGGTTCCGTCCTCGTTCTGGAGAACCTGGGATCTATTAGGAGCCCTCCGCGTGTCTTCCTCGAGTGTATCCTAGTGCGGGCTGATGGGAAAGGCAGGGGTTGGGCTGGAAATGCAGGTATCATCTAGTGCCTCCACCTGGACAGGGGAGGTAATTATCGGAATTCCCCCTGCCATGGAACAGCTGTGACACCAGGCAGCTGCGGGGAGGTCGGCCCCAAATATTCCCCACCCACTCGGCCGCGTTCCGGAATTCTGAGTGTGGGGAGATTCCGTCCTCTGTCTGCAGCGCCTGGGATCTCCTAGGAGAAATCCGGGTATTTTCTCGATTGTCTCCTAGTGCGGGCTGCCTGGGAAAGTTGGGGGTTAGGCTGGAAATACAGGAAGCATGTAGTGCCTTCCCCTGGACAGGGGAGGTAATTAGCGAAATTTCCCCTGTCAGGGAACAGCTGTTACACCAGCAGCTTCGTGGAGTGCGGCCCCAAAACTCCCCCAACCACTCGGCCGCGTTGTGGAATTCTGATTGTGGGGAGGTTCTGTCCTCTGTCTTCAGTGCCTGGGATCACCTAGAGCCCTCCGCGTGTCTTCCCCGAGTGACTCTTGGTGCGGGCTGCCGGGGAAAGGCAGGGGTTGGGCTGGAAATGCAGGAACCATGTAGTGCCTCCCCCTGGACAGGGGAGGAAATTAGAGGACTTCCCCCTGCCAGGGAACACCTGTGACTCCAGGCAGCTGCGTGGAGGGTGCCCCCAAACCTCCCCAACCACTCCTATTTATTCTGTAATTCTGATTGTGGGGAGGTTCCTTCCTCTGTCTTCAGCACTTCTGATCTCCTAGGAGCCCTACGCGTGTCTTCCCTCAGTGTCTCTTAGTGCGGGCTGCCGGGGAAATGTGGGTGTTGGGCTGGAAATGCAGGTAGCATCTAGTGCCTCCCCCTGGACAGGTGAGGTAATTAGCGGAATTCCCCCTTCCAAGGAACAGCTGTGACACCAGGTAGGTGCGTGGGGGTCGGCCCTAAACCTCCCCCACCCACTCGGCCGCGTTCCGGAATTCTGAGTGTGGGTGATTCCGTCCTCGTTCTGGAGAACCTGGGATCTATTAGGAGCCCTCCGCGTGTCTTCCCCGAGTGTATCCTAGTGTGGGCTGACGGGAAAGGCAGGGGTTGGGCTGGAAATGCAGGTATCATCTAGTGCCTCCAACTGGACAGGGGAGGTAATTAGCGGACTTCCCCCTGCCAGGGAACACCTGTGACTTCAGGCAGCTGCGTGGAGGGCGGCCACAAACGTCCCCAATCCACTCGGCCGCGTTCCGGAATTCTGAGTTTGGGGAGGTACCGTCCTCTGTCTGCAGCGCCTGGGATCTCCTATGAGCATTCCACGTGTCTTCCCCGAGTGTCTCCTAGTGCGGGCTGCCTGGGAAAGTCGGGGGTTGTGATGGAAATACAGGAAGCATGTAGTGCCTTCCCCTGGACAGAGGAGGTAATTAGCGGATTTCCCCCTAAAAGGGAACAGCTCGGACACCAGGAAGCTGCGTGGAGTGCGCCCCAAAACCTCCCCAAACCACTCGTATTTATTCCGTAATTCTGATGGTGGGGAGGTTCCTTCCCCTGTCTGCAGCACTTGGGATCTCATAGGAGAACTCCGCGTGTCTTCAACGAGTGACACTTAGTGCGGGCTGCCGGGGAAAGGCGGGGGTTGCGATGGAAATGCAGGAAGCATTTAGTGCCTCCCCCTGGACAGGGGAGGAATTCAGCGAAATTCCCCCTGCCAGGGAATACCTGTGACACCCGGCACCTGCGTGGAGGGATGTATCAAATCTCCCCCACCCACTCGGCCGCGTTCCGGAATTTTGAGTGTGGGGAAGTTCCGTCCTCTATCTGCAGTGCCTGGGATCTCCTAGGAGCCCTCCGCGTGTCTTCCCAGAGTGTCTCCTTTTGCGGGATGCCGGTTAAAGGCCGGTGGTGGGATGGAAATGCAGGAAGCATTTAGTGCCTCCCCCTGGACAGGGGAGGAAATTAGACAAGTTCCCCCTGCAAATGAACAGCTGTGACACAGACAGATCCGTGGAGTGTGGCCCCAAACCTCCCCGAACCACTCGTAATTGTTCCGTAATTCTGAGTGTGGGGAGGTTCCGTCCTCTGTCTGCAGCACTTGGGATCTCCTAGGAGCCCTCCGCGTGTCTTCCCAGATTGTCTCCTTGTGCGGGCTGCCGGTTAAAAGCCAGTGGTGGGATGGAATAGCAGGTAGAATCTAGTGCCTCCCCCTGGACAGGGGAGGTAATTAGCGGATTTCCCCCTGCCAGGGAACAGCTCTGACACCAGGCAGTTGCGTGGAGTTCGCCCCAAAACCTCCCCAAACCACTCCTATTTATTCCGTAATTGTGACTGTGTGGAGGGTCCTTCCTCTGTCTGCAGCACTTGGGATCTCCTAGGAGTACTCCGCGTGTCTTCCACGAGTGACACTTAGTGCGGGCTGCCGGGGAAAGGCGGGGGTTGTGATGGAAATGCAGGAAGCATTTAGTGCCTCCCCCTGGACATGGGAGGAAATTAGCGAACTTCCCCCTGCCAGGGAACAGCTGTGACACCATGCAGCTCCGTGGAGTGTGGCCCCAAACCTCCCCGAACCACTCGTAATTGTTCCGTAATTCTGAGTGTGGGGAGGTTCCGTCCTCTTTCTGCAGCGCCTGGGATCTCCTAGGAGCCTTCCGCGTGTCTTCCCTGAGTGTCTCCTAGTGCGTGCTGCCGGGGAAATGCGGGGGTTGGGCTGGAAATGCAGGAAACATGTAGTGCCTCACCCTGGACAGAGGAGGTAATTAGCGGACTTCCCCCTGCCAGGGAACAGCTGTGACACCAGGTAGCTGCGTGGAGGGCGCCCCCAAACCTCCCCAAACCACTCCTATTTATTCCATAATTCTGATTTTTGGGAGTTTCCTTCCTCTGTCTGCAGCAATTGGGATCTCCTAGGAGCCCTCCGCCTGTCTTCCCTGAGTGTCTCCTAGTGCGGGCTGCCGGGGAAATTCGGGTGTTTGGCTGGAAATGCAGGTAATATCTAGTGCCTCCCCCTGGACAGGGGAGGTAATTAGCGAACTTCCCCCAGCCAGGGAACACCTGTGACTCCAGGCAGCTACGTGGAGGGCGGCCCCAAACCTCCCCGAACCACTCGTAATTGTTCCGTAATTCTGAGGGTGGGGAGGTTCCGTCCTCTGTCTGCAGCGACTGGGATCTCCTAGGAGCCATCCGCGTGTCTTCCCCGAGTATCTCCTAGTGCGGGCTGCCGGGGAAATGCGAGGGTTGTGCTGGAAATGCTGGAAACATGTAGTGCCTCACACTGGACAAAGGAGTTAATTAGCGGAGTTCCCCCTGCCAGGGAACAGCTGTGACACCAGGCAGCTGCGTGGAGGTCGCCCCCAAAACTCCCCAAACCACTCCTATTTATTCCTTAATTCTGATTGTGGGGAGGTTCCTTCCTCTGTCTGCAGCACTTGGGATCTCCTAGGAGCCCTCCGCGTGTCTTCTACGAGTGTCTCTTAGTGCGGGCTGCCGGGGAAAGTCGGGGGTTGAGCTGGAAATGCAGGTAGCATGTAATGCCTTCCCCTGGACAGGGGAGGTAATTAGCGTACTTCCCCTGACAGGGAACAGCAGTGACAACAGGCAGCTGCGTGGAGGGCGGCCCCAAACCTCCCCCACCCACTCAGCCTCGTTCGGGAATTCTGAGAGATGGGAGGTTCCGTCCTCGTTCTGCAGCGCCTGGGATCACCTAGGAGCCCTCCGGGTGTCTTCCCAGAGTGACTCTTCATGCGTGCTGCCAGGGAAATCGGGGGTTGGGCAGAAAAAGCAGGATGCATTTAGGGCCTCCCCCTGGACAGGGGAGGTAATTAGCGGAATTCCCCCTGCAAGGGATCAGCTGTGAAACCAGGCAGCTGCGTGGATGGCGGCCCTAAACCTCCCCCACCCACTCTGCCGCGTTCCGGAATTCTGAGTGTGGGGAGGTTCCGTCCTCTGTCTGCAGCACCTGGGATCTATTAGGAGCCCTCCGCGTGTCTTACCCGAGTGTCTCCTTGTGCGGGCTGCCTGGGAAAGTCGGAGGTTGGGCTGGAAATGCAGGTAGCATGTAGTGAATTCCCCTGGACAGGGGAGGTAATTAGCGTTCTTCCCCAGAAAGGGAACAGCTGTGGCAACAGGCAGCTGCTTGGAGGGCGCCCAAAAACCTCCCCAAACCACTCCTATTTATTCCATAATTCCGATTGTGGGGAGATACCTTCCTCTATCTGCAGCCATTGGGATCTCCTAGGAGCCCTCCGTGTGTCTTCCCTGAGTGTCTCCTAGTGCGGGCTCCCTGGGAAATGCGGGGGTTGTGCTGGAAATGCAGGTAGAATCTAGTGCCTCCCCCTGTACAGGGGAGGTAATTAGCGGACTTCCCCCTGCCAGGGAACAGCTGTGACAACAGCAGCTGCGTGGAGGGCGCCCCCAAACCTCCCCAAACCACTCCTACTTATTCCATAATTCTGAGTGTGGGGAGGTTCCGTCCACTGTCTGCAGCACTTGGGATCTCCTAGGAGCCCCCCGCGTGTCTTCCCAGAGTCTCTCCTAGTGCGTGCTGCCTGGGTAAGTCGGGGGTTGGGCTGGAAATTCAGGTAGAATGTAGTGCCTTCCCCTGGACAGGGGAGGTAATTAGCGTACTTCCCCAGAAAGGGAACAGCTGTGACAACAGGCAGCTGCGTGGAGGGCGGCCCCAAAACTCCCCTACCCACTCAGCCTCGTTCCGGAATTCTGAGAGTTGGGAGGTTCCGTCCTAAGTCTGCAGCGCCTGGGAACTCCTAGGAGCCATCCGCGTGTCTTCCACGAGTGACACCTAGTGCGGGCTGCCGGGGAAAGGCCAGGGTTGTGATGGAAATGCAGGAAGCATTTAGTGCCTCCACCTGGACAGGGGAGGGATTTAGCGAAATTCCCCCTGCCAGGGTACAGCTGTGATACCAAGCAGCTCCGTGGAGGTTGTCCCCAAACCTCCCCCAACCACTCGTAATTTTTCCGTAATTCTGAGTGTGGGGAGGTTCCGTCCTTTGTCTGCAGCGCCTGGGATCACCTAGGAGCCATCCGTGTGTCTTCCCGGAGTGACTCGTAATGCGTTCTTCTGGGGAAAGTTTGGGATTTGGCTGGAAATGCAGGAGGCATTTAGTGCTTCCCCCTGCCAGGGAACAGGTGTGACACCAGACAGCTGCGTGGAGGGCGCCCCAAAACCTCCCCAAATCACTCCTATTTATTCCGTAATTCCGATAGTGGGGAGGTTCCTTCTTCTGTCTGCAGCGACTGGGATCTCCTAGGAGCCGTCCGCGTGTCTTCCCAGAGTGTCTCCTTTTGCGGGCTGCCGGTTAAAGGCCGGTGGTGGAATGAAAATGCAGGAAGCATTTAGTGCCTCCCCCTGGACAGGGGAGGAAATTAGACAATTTCCCCCTGCCAAAGAACAGCTGTGATACCAGACAGATCCGTGGAGTGTGGCCCCAAACCTCCCCGAACCACTCGTAATTGTTCCGTAATTCTGAGTGTGGGGAGGTTCCGTCCTCTGTCTGCAGCACTTGGGATCTCCTAGGAGCCCTCCGCGTGTCTTCCCAGATTGTCTCCTTGTGCGGGTTGCCGGTTAAAAGCCGGTGGTGTGATGGAATTGCAGGTAGCATCTAGTGCCTCCCCTGGACAGGGGAGGTAATTAGCGGACTTCCACCTGCTAGGGAACAGCTGTGACACCAGGCAGGTGCGTGGAGAATGGCCACTAACCTCCCCTACCCACTCGGCTCCTTCCGGAATTCTGAGTGTGGGGAGGATCCGTTCTATGTCTGCAGAGCCTGGGATCTCCTAGGAGCCCTCTGCATGTTTTCCCCGAGTGTCTCCTAGAGCGAGCTGCCGGGGAAAGGCAGGGGTTGAGCTGGAAATGCAGGTAGAATGTAGAGCCTCTCCCTGGAGTGGTGAGGTAATTAGCGTACTTCCCCCTGCCAAGGAACAGCTGTGAAACCAGGCAGCTGCGTGGAGGGCGGCCCCAGACCTCCCCCACCCACTCGGCCGCGGTCCTGAATTCTGAGTGTGGGGAGGTTCCGTCCTCGTTCTGGAGAACCTGGGATCTATTAGGAGCCCTCCGCGTGTCTTCCCCGAGTGTATCCTAGTGCGGGCTGACGGGAAAGGCAGGGGTTGGGCTGGAAATGAAGGTATCATCTAGTGCCTCCACCTGGACAGGGGAGGTAATTATCGGAATTCCCCCTGCCATGGAACAGCTGTGACACCAGGCAGCTGCGGGGAGGTCGGCCCCAAATATTCCCCACCCACTCGGCCGCGTTCCGGAATTCTGAGTGTGGGGAGGTTCCGTCCTCTGTCTGCAGCGCCTGGGATCTCCTATGAGCATTCCACGTGTCTTCCCCGAGTGTCTCCTAGTGCGGGCTGCCTGGGAAAGTCGGGGGTTGTGATGGAAATACAGGAAGAATGTAGTGCCTTCCCCTGGACAGAGGAGGTAATTAGCGGATTTCCCCCTAAAAGGGAACAGCTCGGACAGCAGGAAGCTGCGTGCAGTGCGCCCCAAAACCTCCCCAAACCACTCGTATTTATTCCGTAATTCTGATGGTGGGGAGGTTCCTTCCCCTGTCTGCAGCACTTGGGATCTCATAGGAGAACTCCGCGTGTCTTCAACGAGTGACACTTAGTGCGGGCTGCCGGGGAAAGGCGGGGGTTGCGATGGAAATGCAGGAAGCATTTAGTGCCTCCCCCTGGACAGGGGAGGAATTCAGCGAAATTCCCCCTGCCAGGGAATACCTGTGACACCCGGCACCTGCGTGGAGGGCGGTACCAAATCTCCCCCACCCACTCGGCCGCGTTCCGGAATTTTGAGTGTGGGGAAGTTCCGTCCTCTATCTGCAGTGCCTGGGATCTCCTAGGAGCCCTCCGCGTGTCTTCCCAGAGTGTCTCCTTTTGCGGGCTGCCGGTTAAAGGCCGGTGGTGGGATGGAAATGCAGGAAGCATTTAGTGCCTCCCCCTGGACAGGGGAGGAAATTAGACAAGTTCCCCCTGCAAAAGAACAGCTGTGACACGAGACAGATCCGTGGAGTGTAGCCCCAAACCTCCCCGAACCACTCGTAATTGTTCCGTAATTCTGAGAATGGGGAGGTTCCGTCCTTTCTGCAGCACTTGGGATCTCCTAGGAGCCCTCCGCGTGTCTTCCCAGATTGTCTCCTTTTGCGGGCTGCCGGTTAAAAGCCGGTGGTGGGATGGAATTGCAGGTAGAATCTAGTGCCTCCCCCTGGACAGGGGAGGAAATTAGCGGACTTCCCCCTGCCAGGGAACAGCTCTGACACCAGGCAGCTGCGTGGAGTTCGCCCCAAAACCTCCCCAAACCACTCCTATTTATTCCGTAATTGTGACTGTGTGGAGGGTCCTTCCTCTGTCTGCAGCACTTGGGATCTCCTAGGAGAACTCCGCGTGTCTTCCACGAGTGACCCTTAGTGCGGGCTGCCGGGGAAAGGCGGGGGTTGTGATGGAAATGCAGGAAGCATTTAGTGCCTCCCCCTGGACATGGGAAGAATTTAGCGAACTTCCCCCTGCCAGGGAACAGCTGTGACACCAGGCAGCTCCGTGGAGTGTGGCCCCAAACCTCCCCGAACCACTCGTAATTGTTCCGTAATTCTGAGTGTGGGGAGGTTCCGTCCTCTTTCTGCAGCGCCTGGGATCTCCTAGGAGCTTTCCGCGTGTCTTCCCTGAGTGTCTCCTAGTGCGTGCTGCCGGGGAAATGCTGGGGTTGGGCTGGAAATGCAGGAAACATGTAGTGCCTCACCCTGGACAGAGGAGGTAATTAGCGGAATTCCCCCTGCCAGGGAACACCTGTGACACCAGGTTGCTGCGTGGAGGGCGCCCCCAAACCTCCCCAAACCACTCCTATTTATTCCATAATTCTGATTTTTGGGAGTTTCCTTCCTCTGTCTGCAGCAATTGGGATCTCCTAGGAGCCCTCCGCGTGTCTTCCCTGAGTGTCTCCTAGTGCGGGCTGCCGGGGAAATGCGGTGGTTGTGCTGGAAATGCTGGAAACATGTAGTGCCTCACCCTGGACAAAGGAGGTAATTAGCGGAGTTCCCCATGCCAGGGAACAGCTGTGACACCAGGCAGCTGCGTGGAGGTCGCCCCCAAGACTCCCCAAACCACTCCTATTTATTCCTTAATTCTGATTGTGGGGAGGTTCCTTCCTCTGTCTGCAGCACTTGTGATCTCCTAGGAGCCCTTCGCGTGTCTTCTACGAGTGTCTCTTATTGCGGGCTGCCGGGGAAAGTCGGGGGTTGAGCTGGAAATGCAGTTAGCATGTAATGCCTTTCCCTGGACAGGGGAGGTAATTAGCGTACTTCCCCTGACAGGGAACAGCAGTGACAACAGGCAGCTGCGTGGAGGGCGGCCCCAAACCTCCCCCACCCACTCAGCCTCGTTCGGGAATTCTGAGAGTTGGGAGGTTCTGTCCTCGTTCTGCAGCGCCTGGGATCACCTAGTAGCCCTCCGGGTGTCTTCCCAGAGTGACTCTTCATGCGTGCTACCAGGGAAAGCGGGGGTTGGGCAGGAAAAGCAGGATGCATTTAGGGCCTCCCCCTGGACAGGGGAGGTAATTAGCGGAATTCCCCCTGCCAGGGATCAGCTGTGAAACCAGGCAGCTGCGTGGATGGCGGCCCTAAACCTCCCCCACCCACTCTGCCGCGTTCTGGAATTCTGAGTTTGGGGAGGTTCCGTCCTCTGTCTGCAGCACCTGGGATCTATTAGGAGCCCTCCGCGTGTCTTACCCGAGTGTCTCCTAGTGCGGGCTGCCTGGGAAAGTCGGGGGTTGGGCTGGAAATGCAGGTAGCAGGTAGTGCCTTCCCCTGGACAGGGGAGGTAATTAGCGTTCTTCCCCAGAAAGAGAACAGCTGTGACAACAGGCAGCTGCGTGGAGGGCGGCCCCAAACCTCCCCTACCCACTCAGCCTCGTTCCGGAAGTCTGAGAGTTGGGAGGTTCCGTCCTAAGTCTGCAGCGCCTGGTATCTCCTAGGAGCCATCCGCGTGTCTTCCACGAGTGACACCTAGTGCGGGCTACCTGGGAAAGGCGGGGGTTGTAATGGAAATGCAGGAAGCATTTAGTGCCTCCACCTGACAGGGGAGGAATTTAGCGAACTTCCCCCTGCCAGGGTACAGCTGTGACACCAGGCAGCTCCGTAGAGGGTGGCCCCAAACCTCCCCCAACCACTCGTAATTGTTCCATAATTCCGATTGTGGGGAGGTACCTTCCTCGATCTGCAGCCATTGGGATCTCCTAGGAGCCCTCCGTGTGTCTTCCCTGAATGTCTCCTAGTGCGGGCTCCCGGGGAAATGCGGGGGTTGGGCTGGAAATGCAGGTAGAATCTAGTGCCTCCCCCTGGACAGTGGAGGTAATTAGCGGACTTCCCCCTGCCAGGGAACACCTGTGACTCCAGGCAGCTGCTTGGAGGGCGGCCCCAAATCTCCCCCACACACTCGGCCGCGTTCCGGAATTCTGAGTGTGGGGAGGTTCCGTCCTATGTCCGAAGCTCCTGGGATCTCCTAGGAGCCCTCCGATTGTCTTCCCCGAGTGTCTCTTAGTGCGGGCTCCCGGGGAAAGGCGGGGGTTGGGCTGGAAATGCAGGTAGCATGTAATGCCTTCCCCTGGACAGGGGAGGTAATTAGCGTACTTCCCCTGACAGGGAACAGCTGTGACAACAGGCAGCTGCGTGGAGTGCGGCCCCAAACCTCCCCAACCCACTCAGCCTCGTTCCGGAATTCTGAGAGTTGGGAGGTTCCGTCCTAAGTCTGCAGAGCCTGGGATTTCCTAGGAGTCATCCGCGTGTCTTCCACGAGTGACTCTAAGTGCGGGCTGCCGGGGAAAGCGGGGGTTGTGATGGAAATGCAGGAAGCATTTAGTGCCTCCACCTGGACAGGGGAGGAATTTAGCAAACTTCCCCCTGCCAGGGTACAGCTGACAAAAGGCAGCTCCGTGGAGGGTGGCCCCAAACCTTCCACAACCACTCGTAATTTTTCCGTAATTCTGAGTGTGGGGAGGTTCCGTCCTCTGTCTGCAGCACCTGGGATCTCCTAGGAGCCATCCGCGTGTCTTCCCCGAGTGACTCCTAATGTGTGCTGCCGGGGAAAGGCGGGGGTTGTGCTGGAAATGCACGAAGCATTTAGTGCCTTCCCCTGGACAGGGGAGGTAATTAGCGGACTTCCCCCTGCCAGGGAACAGGTGTGACTCCAGGCAGCTGCGTGGAGGGCGCCCCCAAACCTCCCCAAACCACTCCTACTTATTCCGTAATTCTGAGTGTGGGGAGGTTCCGTCCACTGTCTGCAGCACTTGGGATCTCCTAGGAGCCCCCCGCGTGTCTTCCCAGAGTCTCTCCTAGTGCGTGCTGCCTGGGTAAGTCGGGGGTTGGGCTGGAAATTCAGGTAGAATGTAGTGCCTTCCCCTGGACAGGGGAGGTAATTAGCGTACTTCCCCAGAAAGGGAACAGCTGTGACAACAGGCAGCTGCGTGGAGGGCGGCCCCAAACCTTCCCTACCCACTCAGCCTCGTTCCAGAATTCTGAGAGTTGGGAGGTTCCGTCCTAAGTCTGCAGCGCCTGGGAACTCCTAGGAGCCATCCGCGTGTCCTCCACGAGTGACACCTAGTGCGGGCTGCCGCGGAAAGGCCAGGGTTGTGATGGAAATGCAGGAAGCATTTAGTGCCTCCCCCTGGACAGTGGAGGTAATTAGCGGACTTCACCCTGCCAGGGAACACCTGTGACTCCAGGCAGCTACGTGGAGGGCGGCCCCAAACCTCCGACACCCACTCGGCCGCGTTCCGGAATTCTGAGTGTGGGGAGGTTCTGTCCTCTGTCTGCAGCGCCTGGGATCTCCTAGGAGCCCTCCGATTGTTTTCCCCGAGTGTCTCCTAGTGCGGGAGGCCGGGGAAAGGCGGGGGATTGGCTGGAAATGCAAGTAGCATCTAGTGCCTCACTCTGGACAGGGGAGGTAATTAGCGGACTTCCCCTGACAGGGAAGATCTGTGACAACAAGCAGCTGCGTGGAGGGCGGCCCCAATCTCCCCCACCCACTCATCCTCGTTCCGGAATTCTGAGAGTGGGGAGGTTCCGTCCTCTGTCTGCAGCGCCTGGGATCACCTAGGAGCCATCCGTGTGTCTTCCCGGAGTGACTCGTAATGCGTTCTTCCGGGGAAAGTTTGGGGTTTGGCTGGAAATGCAGGAGGCATTTAGTGCTTCCCCCTGGACAGGGGAGGTAATTAGCGGACTTCCCCCTGCCAGGGAACAGGTGTGACACCAGACAGCTGCGTGGAGGGCGCCCCAAAACCTCCCCAAATCACTCCTATTTATTCCGTAATTCCGATAGTGGGGAGGTTCCTTCTTCTGTCTGCAGCGACTGGGATCTCCTTGGAGCCCTCCGCGTGTCTTCCCAGAGTGTCTCCTTTTGCGGGCTGCCGGTTAAAGGCCGGTGGTGGAATGGAAATGCAGGAAGCATTTAGTGCCTCCCCCTGGACAGGGGAGGAAATTAGACAATTTCCCCCTGCCAAAGAACAGCTGTGATACCAGACAGATCCGTGGATTCTGGCCCCATACCTCCCCGAACCACTCGTAATTGTTCCGTAATTCTGAGTGTGGGGAGGTTCCGTCCTCTGTCTGCAGAGCCTGGGATCTCCTAGGAGCCCTCTGCATGTTTTCCCCGAGTGTCTCCTAGAGCGGGCTGCCGGGGAAAGGCAGGGGTTGAGCTGGAAATGCAGGTAGCATGTAGTGCCTCTCCCTGGAGTGGTGAGGTAAATAGCGGACTTCCCCCTGCTAAGGAACAGCTGTGAAACCAGGCAGCTGCGTGGAGGGCGGCCCCAAACCTCCCCCACCCACTCGGCCGCGGTCCTGAATTCTGAGTGTGGGGAGGTTCCGTCCTCGTTCTGGAGAACCTGGGATCTATTAGGAGCCCTCCGCGTGTCTTCCCCGAGTGTATCCTAGTGCGGGCTGACGGGAAAGGCAGGGGTTGGGCTGGAAATGCAGGTATCATCTAGTGCCTCCACCTGGACAGGGGAGGTAATTATCGGAATTCCCCCTGCCATGGAACAGCTGTGACACCAGGCAGCTGCGGGGAGGTCGGCCCCAAATATTCCCCACCCACTCGGCCGCGTTCCGGAATTCTGAGTGTGGGGAGATTCCGTCCTCTGTCTGCAGCGCCTGGGATCTCCTAGGAGAAATCCGGGTATTTTCTCGATTGTCTCCTAGTGCGGGCTGCCTGGGAAAGTTGGGGGTTGGGCTGGAAATACAGGAAGCATGTAGTGCCTTCCCCTGGACAGGGGAGGTAATTAGCGAAATTTCCCCTGTCAGGGAACAGCTGTTACACCAGCAGCTTCGTGGAGTGCGGCCCCAAAACTCCCCCAACCACTCGGCCGCGTTGTGGAATTCTGATTGTGGGGAGGTTCTGTCCTCTGTCTTCAGTGCCTGGGATCACCTAGAGCCCTCCGCGTGTCTTCCCCGAGTGACTCTTGGTGCGGGCTGCCGGGGAAAGGCAGGGGTTGGGCTGGAAATGCAGGAACCATGTAGTGCCTCCCCCTGGACAGGGGAGGAAATTAGAGGACTTCCCCCTGCCAGGGAACACCTGTGACTCCAGGCAGCTGCGTGGAGGGTGCCCCCAAACCTCCCCAACCACTCCTATTTATTCTGTAATTCTGATTGTGGGGAGGTTCCTTCCTCTGTCTTCAGCACTTCTGATCTCCTAGGAGCCCTACGCGTGTCTTCCCTCAGTGTCTCTTAGTGCGGGCTGCCGGGGAAATGTGGGTGTTGGGCTGGAAATGCAGGTAGCATCTAGTGCCTCCCCCTGGACAGGTGAGGTAATTAGCGGAATTCCCCCTTCCAAGGAACAGCTGTGACACCAGGTAGGTGCGTGGGGGTCGGCCCTAAACCTCCCCCACCCACTCGGCCGCGTTCCGGAATTCTGAGTGTGGGTGATTCCGTCCTCGTTCTGGAGAACCTGGGATCTATTAGGAGCCCTCCGCGTGTCTTCCCCGAGTGTATCCTAGTGTGGGCTGACGGGAAAGGCAGGGGTTGGGCTGGAAATGCAGGTATCATCTAGTGCCTCCAACTGGACAGGGGAGGTAATTAGAGGACTTCCCCCTGCCAGGGAACACCTGTGACTTCAGGCAGCTGCGTGGAGGGCGGCCACAAACGTCCCCAATCCACTCGGCCGCGTTCCGGAATTCTGAGTTTGGGGAGGTACCGTCCTCTGTCTGCAGCGCCTGGGATCTCCTATGAGCATTCCACGTGTCTTCCCCGAGTGTCTCCTAGTGCGGGCTGCCTGGGAAAGTCGGGGGTTGTGATGGAAATACAGGAAGCATGTAGTGCCTTCCCCTGGACAGAGGAGGTAATTAGCGGATTTCCCCCTAAAAGGGAACAGCTCGGACACCAGGAAGCTGCGTGGAGTGCGCCCCAAAACCTCCCCAAACCACTCGTATTTATTCCGTAATTCTGATGGTGGGGAGGTTCCTTCCCCTGTCTGCAGCACTTGGGATCTCATAGGAGAACTCCGCGTGTCTTCAACGAGTGACACTTAGTGCGGGCTGCCGGGGAAAGGCGGGGGTTGCGATGGAAATGCAGGAAGCATTTAGTGCCTCCCCCTGGACAGGGGAGGAATTCAGCGAAATTCCCCCTGCCAGGGAATACCTGTGACACCCGGCACCTGCGTGGAGGGCGGTACCAAATCTCCCCCACCCACTCGGCCGCGTTCCGGAATTTTGAGTGTGGGGAAGTTCCGTCCTCTATCTGCAGTGCCTGGGATCTCCTAGGAGCCCTCCGCGTGTCTTCCCAGAGTGTCTCTTTTTGCGGGCTGCCGGTTAAAGGCCGGTGGTGGGATGGAAATGCAGGAAGCATTTAGTGCCTCCCCCTGGACAGGGGAGGAAATTAGACAAGTTCCCCCTGCAAAAGAACAGCTGTGACACGAGACAGATCCGTGGAGTGTAGCCCCAAACCTCCCCGAACCACTCGTAATTGTTCCGTAATTCTGAGAATGGGGAGGTTCCGTCCTTTCTGCAGCACTTGGGATCTCCTAGGAGCCCTCCGCGTGTCTTCCCAGATTGTCTCCTTGTGCGGGCTGCCGGTTAAAAGCCGGTGGTGGGATGGAATTGCAGGTAGAATCTAGTGCCTCCCCCTGGACGGGGGAGGAAATTAGCGGACTTCCCCCTGCCAGGGAACAGCTCTGACACCAGGCAGCTGCGTGGAGTTCGCCCCAAAACCTCCCCAAACCACTCCTATTTATTCCGTAATTGTGACTGTGTGGAGGGTCCTTCCTCTGTCTGCAGCACTTGGGATCTCCTAGGAGAACTCCGCGTGTCTTCCACGAGTGACCCTTAGTGCGGGCTGCCGGGGAAAGGCGGGGGTTGTGATGGAAATGCAGGAAGCATTTAGTGCCTCCCCCTGGACATGGGAAGAATTTAGCGAACTTCCCCCTGCCAGGGAACAGCTGTGACACCAGGCAGCTCCGTGGAGTGTGGCCCCAAACCTCCCCGAACCACTCGTAATTGTTCCGTAATTCTGAGTGTGGGGAGGTTCCGTCCTCTTTCTGCAGCGCCTGGGATCTCCTAGGAGCTTTCCGCGTGTCTTCCCTGAGTGTCTCCTAGTGCGTGCTGCCGGGGAAATGCTGGGGTTGGGCTGGAAATGCAGGAAACATGTAGTGCCTCACCCTGGACAGAGGAGGTAATTAGCGGAATTCCCCCTGCCAGGGAACACCTGTGACACCAGGTTGCTGCGTGGAGGGCGCCCCCAAACCTCCCCAAACCACTCCTATTTATTCCATAATTCTGATTTTTGGGAGTTTCCTTCCTCTGTCTGCAGCAATTGGGATCTCCTAGGAGCCCTCCGCGTGTCTTCCCTGAGTGTCTCCTAGTGCGGGCTGCCGGGGAAATGCGGGGGTTGTGCTGGAAATGCTGGAAACATGTAGTGCCTCACCCTGGACAAAGGAGGTAATTAGCGGAGTTCCCCCTGCCAGGGAACAGCTGTGACACCAGGCAGCTGCGTGGAGGTCGCCCCCAAGACTCCCCAAACCACTCCTATTTATTCCTTAATTCTGATTGTGGGGAGGTTCCTTCCTCTGTCTGCAGCACTTGGGATCTCCTAGGAGCCCTTCGCGTGTCTTCTACGAGTGTCTCTTATTGCGGGCTGCCGGGGAAAGTCGGGGGTTGAGCTGGAAATGCAGTTAGCATGTAATGCCTTTCCCTGGACAGGGGAGGTAATTAGCGTACTTCCCCTGACAGGGAACAGCAGTGACAACAGGCAGCTGCGTGGAGGGCGGCCCCAAACCTCCCACACCCACTCAGCCTCGTTCGGGAATTCTGAGAGTTGGGAGGTTCTGTCCTCGTTCTGCAGCGCCTGGGATCACCTAGTAGCCCTCCGGGTGTCTTCCCAGAGTGACTCTTCATGCGTGCTACCAGGGAAAGCGGGGGTTGGGCAGGAAAAGCAGGATGCATTTAGGGCCTCCCCCTGGACAGGGGAGGTAATTAGCGGAATTCCCCCTGCCAGGGATCAGCTGTGAAACCAGGCAGCTGCGTGGATGGCGGCCCTAAACCTCCCCCACCCACTCTGCCGCGTTCCGGAATTCTGAGTTTGGGGAGGTTCCGTCCTCTGTCTGCAGCACCTGGGATCTATTAGGAGCCCTCCGCGTGTCTTACCCGAGTGTCTCCTAGTGCGGGCTGCCTGGGAAAGTCGGGGGTTGGGCTGGAAATGCAGGTAGCAGGTAGTGCCTTCCCCTGGACAGGGGAGGTAATTAGCGTTCTTCCCCAGAAAGAGAACAGCTGTGACAACAGGCAGCTGCGTGGAGGGCGGCCCCAAACCTCCCCTACCCACTCAGCCTCGTTCCGGAAGTCTGAGAGTTGGGAGGTTCCGTCCTAAGTCTGCAGCGCCTGGTATCTCCTAGGAGCCATCCGCGTGTCTTCCACGAGTGACACCTAGTGCGGGCTACCTGGGAAAGGCGGGGGTTGTAATGGAAATGCAGGAAGCATTTAGTGCCTCCACCTTACAGGGGAGGAATTTAGCGAACTTCCCCCTGCCAGGGTACAGCTGTGACACCAGGCAGCTCCGTAGAGGGTGGCCCCAAACCTCCCCCAACCACTCGTAATTGTTCCATAATTCCGATTGTGGGGAGGTACCTTCCTCGATCTGCAGCCATTGGGATCTCCTAGGAGCCCTCCGTGTGTCTTCCCTGAATGTCTCCTAGTGCGGGCTCCCGGGGAAATGCGGGGGTTGGGCTGGAAATGCAGGTAGAATCTAGTGCCTCCCCCTGGACAGTGGAGGTAATTAGCGGACTTCCCCCTGCCAGGGAACACCTGTGACTCCAGGCAGCTGCTTGGAGGGCGGCCCCAAATCTCCCCCACACACTCGGCCGCGTTCCGGAATTCTGAGTGTGGGGAGGTTCCGTCCTATGTCCGAAGCTCCTGGGATCTCCTAGGAGCCCTCCGATTGTCTTCCCCGAGTGTCTCTTAGTGCGGGCTCCCGGGGAAAGGCGGGGGTTGGGCTGGAAATGCAGGTAGCATGTAATGCCTTCCCCTGGACAGGGGAGGTAATTAGCGTACTTCCCCTGACAGGGAACAGCTGTGACAACAGGCAGCTGCGTGGAGTGCGGCCCCAAACCTCCCCAACCCACTCAGCCTCGTTCCGGAATTCTGAGAGTTGGGAGGTTCCGTCCTAAGTCTGCAGAGCCTGGGATTTCCTAGGAGTCATCCGCGTGTCTTCCACGAGTGACTCTAAGTGCGGGCTGCCGGGGAAAGCGGGGGTTGTGATGGAAATGCAGGAAGCATTTAGTGCCTCCACCTGGACAGGGGAGGAATTTAGCAAACTTCCCCCTGCCAGGGTACAGCTGACAAAAGGCAGCTCCGTGGAGGGTGGCCCCAAACCTTCCACAACCACTCGTAATTTTTCCGTAATTCTGAGTGTGGGGAGGTTCCGTCCTCTGTCTGCAGCACCTGGGATCTCCTAGGAGCCATCCGCGTGTCTTCCCCGAGTGACTCCTAATGTGTGCTGCCGGGGAAAGGCGGGGGTTGTGCTGGAAATGCACGAAGCATTTAGTGCCTTCCCCTGGACAGGGGAGGTAATTAGCGGACTTCCCCCTGCCAGGGAACAGGTGTGACTCCAGGCAGCTGCGTGGAGGGCGCCCCCAAACCTCCCCAAACCACTCCTACTTATTCCGTAATTCTGAGTGTGGGGAGGTTCCGTCCACTGTCTGCAGCACTTGGGATCTCCTAGGAGCCCCCCGCGTGTCTTCCCAGAGTCTCTCCTAGTGCGTGCTGCCTGGGTAAGTCGGGGGTTGGGCTGGAAATTCAGGTAGAATGTAGTGCCTTCCCCTGGACAGGGGAGGTAATTAGCGTACTTCCCCAGAAAGGGAACAGCTGTGACAACAGGCAGCTGCGTGGAGGGCGGCCCCAAACCTTCCCTACCCACTCAGCCTCGTTCCAGAATTCTGAGAGTTGGGAGGTTCCGTCCTAAGTCTGCAGCGCCTGGGAACTCCTAGGAGCCATCCGCGTGTCCTCCACGAGTGACACCTAGTGCGGGCTGCCGCGGAAAGGCCAGGGTTGTGATGGAAATGCAGGAAGCATTTAGTGCCTCCCCCTGGACAGTGGAGGTAATTAGCGGACTTCACCCTGCCAGGGAACACCTGTGACTCCAGGCAGCTACGTGGAGGGCGGCCCCAAACCTCCGACACCCACTCGGCCGCGTTCCGGAATTCTGAGTGTGGGGAGGTTCTGTCCTCTGTCTGCAGCGCCTGGGATCTCCTAGGAGCCCTCCGATTGTTTTCCCCGAGTGTCTCCTAGTGCGGGAGGCCGGGGAAAGGCGGGGGATTGGCTGGAAATGCAAGTAGCATCTAGTGCCTCACTCTGGACAGGGGAGGTAATTAGCGGACTTCCCCTGACAGGGAAGATCTGTGACAACAAGCAGCTGCGTGGAGGGCGGCCCCAATCTCCCCCACCCACTCATCCTCGTTCCGGAATTCTGAGAGTGGGGAGGTTCCGTCCTCTGTCTGCAGCGCCTGGGATCACCTAGGAGCCATCCGTGTGTCTTCCCGGAGTGACTCGTAATGCGTTCTTCCGGGGAAAGTTTGGGGTTTGGCTGGAAATGCAGGAGGCATTTAGTGCTTCCCCCTGGACAGGGGAGGTAATTAGCGGACTTCCCCCTGCCAGGGAACAGGTGTGACACCAGACAGCTGCGTGGAGGGCGCCCCAAAACCTCCCCAAATCACTCCTATTTATTCCGTAATTCCGATAGTGGGGAGGTTCCTTCTTCTGTCTGCAGCGACTGGGATCTCCTAGGAGCCCTCCGCGTGTCTTCCCAGAGTGTCTCCTTTTGCGGGCTGCCGGTTAAAGGCCGGTGGTGGAATGGAAATGCAGGAAGCATTTAGTGCCTCCCCCTGGACAGGGGAGGAAATTAGACAATTTCCCCCTGCCAAAGAACAGCTGTGATACCAGACAGATCCGTGGATTCTGGCCCCATACCTCCCCGAACCACTCGTAATTGTTCCGTAATTCTGAGTGTGGGGAGGTTCCGTCCTCTGTCTGCAGCACTTGGGATCTCCTAGGAGCCCTCCACGTGTCTTCACAGATTGTCTCCTTGTGCGGGCTGCCGGTTAAAAGCCGGTGGTGGGATGGAATTGCAGGTAGCATCTAGTGCCTCCCCTGGACAGGGGAGGTAATTAGCGGACTTCCACCTGCTAGGGAACAGCTGTGACACCAGGCAGGTGCGTGGAGAATGGCCACTAACCTCCCCTACCCACTCGGCTCCTTCCGGAATTCTGAGTGTGGGGAGGATCCGTTCTATGTCTGCAGAGCCTGGGATCTCCTAGGAGCCCTCTGCATGTTTTCCCCGAGTGTCTCCTAGAGCGGGCTGCCGGGGAAAGGCAGGGGTTGAGCTGGAAATGCAGGTAGCATGTAGTGCCTCTCCCTGGAGTGGTGAGGTAAATAGCGGACTTCCCCTTGCTAAGGAACAGCTGTGAAACCAGGCAGCTGCGTGGAGGGCGGCCCCAAACCTCCCCCACCCACTCGGCCGCGGTCCTGAATTCTGAGTGTGGGGAGGTTCCGTCCTCGTTCTGGAGAACCTGGGATCTATTAGGAGCCCTCCGCGTGTCTTCCCCGAGTGTATCCTAGTGCGGGCTGACGGGAAAGGCAGGGGTTGGGCTGGAAATGCAGGTATCATCTAGTGCCTCCACCTGGACAGGGGAGGTAATTATCGGAATTCCCCCTGCCATGGAACAGCTGTGACACCAGGCAGCTGCGGGGAGGTCGGCCCCAAATATTCCCCACCCACTCGGCCGCGTTCCGGAATTCTGAGTGTGGGGAGGTTTTGTCCTCTGTCTGCAGCGCCTGGGATCTCCTAGGAGCCCTCCGATTGTTTTCCCCGAGTGTCTCCTAGTGCGGGAGGCCGGGGAAAGGCGGGGGATTGGCTGGAAATGCAAGTAGCATCTAGTACCTCACTCTGGACAGGGGAGGTAATTAGCGGACTTCCCCTGACAGGGAAGATCTGTGACAACAAGCAGCTGCGTGGAGGGCGGCCCCAATCTCCCCCACCCACTCATCCTCGTTCCGGAATTCTGAGAGTGGGGAGGTTCCGTCCTCTGTCTGCAGCGCCTGGGATCACCTAGGAGCCATCCGTGTGTCTTCCCGGAGTGACTCGTAATGCGTTCTTCCGGGGAAAGTTTGGGGTTTGGCTGGAAATGCAGGAGGCATTTAGTGCTTCCCCCTGGACAGGGGAGGAAATTAGCGGACTTCCCCCTGCCAGGGAACAGGTGTGACACCAGACAGCTGCGTGGAGGGTGCCCCAAACCTCCGACACCCACTCGGCCGCGTTCCGGAATTCTGAGAGTGGGGAGGTTCCGTCCTCTGTCTGCAGCGCCTGGGATCACCTAGGAGCCATCCGCGTGTCTTCCCCGAGTGTATCCTAGTGCGGGCTGCCGGGGAAATTCGGGTGTTTGGCTGGAAATGCAGGTAATATCTAGTGCCTCCCCCTGGATAGGGGAGGTAATTAGCGGACTTCCCCCAGCCAGGGAACACCTGTGACTCCAGGCAGCTACGTGGAGGGCGGCCCCAAACCTCCGACACCCACTCGGCCGCGTTCCGGAATTCTGAGTGTGGGGAGGTTCTGTCCTCTGTCTGCAGCGCCTGGGATCTCCTAGGAGCCCTCCGATTGTTTTCCCCGAGTGTCTCCTAGTGCGGGAGGCCGGGGAAAGGCAGGGGATTGGCTGGAAATGCAAGTAGCATCTAGTGCCTCACTCTGGACAGGGGAGGTAATTATCGGAATTCCCCCTGCCATGGAACAGCTGTGAAACCAGGCAGCTGCGAGGAGGTCGGCCCCAAATATTCCCCACCCACTCGGCCGCGTTCCGGAATTCTGAGTGTGGGGAGGTTCCGTCCTCTGTCTGCAGCGCCTGGGATCTCCTATGTGCATTCCGCGTGTCTTCCCCGAGTGTCTCCTAGTGCGGGCTGCCTGGGAAAGTCGGGGGTTGTGATGGAAATACAGGAAGAATGTAGTGCCTTCCCCTGGACAGAGGAGGTAATTAGCGGATTTCCCCCTAAAAGGGAACAGCTCGGACAGCAGGAAGCTGCGTGCAGTGCGCCCCAAAACCTCCCCAAACCACTCGTATTTATTCCGTAATTCTGATGGTGGGGAGGTTCCTTCCCCTGTCTGCAGCACTTGGGATCTCATAGGAGAAATCCGCGTGTCTTCAACGAGTGAAACTTAGTGCGGGCTGCCGGGGAAAGGCGGGGGTTGCGATGGAAATGCAGGAAGCATTTAGTGCCTCCCCCTGGACAGGGGAGGAATTCAGCGAAATTCCCCCTGCCAGGGAATACCTGTGACACCCGGCACTTGCGTGGAGGGCGGTACCAAATCTCCCCCACCCACTCGGCCGCGTTCCGGAATTTTGAGTGTGGGGAAGTTCCGTCCTCTATCTGCAGTGCCTGGGATCTCCTAGGAGCCCTCCGCGTGTCTTCCCAGAGTGTCTCCTTTTGCGGGCTGCCGGTTAAAGGCCGGTGGTGGGATGGAAATGCAGGAAGCATTTAGTGCCTCCCCCTGGACAGGGGAGGAAATTAGACAAGTTCCCCCTGCAAAAGAACAGCTGTGACACGAGACAGATCCGTGGAGTGTAGCCCCAAACCTCCCCGAACCACTCGTAATTGTTCCGTAATTCTGAGAGTGGGGAGGTTCCGTCCTTTCTGCAGCACTTGGGATCTCCTAGGAGCCCTCCGCGTGTCTTCCCAGATTGTCTCCTTGTGCGGGCTGCCGGTTAAAAGCCGGTGGTGGGATGGAATTGCAGGTAGAATCTAGTGCCTCCCCCTGGACAGGGGAGGAAATTAGCGGACTTCCCCCTGCCAGGGAACAGCTCTGACACCAGGCAGCTGCATGGAGTTCGCCCCAAAACCTCCCCAAACCACTCCTATTTATTCCGTAATTGTGACTGTGTGGAGGGTCCTTCCTCTGTCTGCAGCACTTGGGATCTCCTAGGAGAACTCCGCGTGTCTTCCACGAGTGACCCTTAGTGCGGGCTGCCGGGGAAAGGCGGGGGTTGTGATGGAAATGCAGGAAGCATTTAGTGCCTCCCCCTGGACATGGGAAGAATTTAGCGAACTTCCCCCTGCCAGGGAACAGCTGTGACACCAGGCAGCTCCGTGGAGTGTGGCCCCAAACCTCCCCGAACCACTCGTAATTGTTCCGTAATTCTGAGTGTGGGGAGGTTCCGTCCTCTTTCTGCAGCGCCTGGGATCTCCTAGGAGCTTTCCGCGTGTCTTCCCTGAGTGTCTCCTAGTGCGTGCTGCCGGGGAAATGCTGGGGTTGGGCTGGAAATGCAGGAAACATGTAGTGCCTCACCCTGGACAGAGGAGGTAATTAGCGGAATTCCCCCAGCCAGGGAACACCTGTGACACCAGGTTGCTGCGTGGAGGGCGCCCCCAAATCTCCCCAAACCACTCCTATTTATTCCATAATTC
Source organism: Camelus bactrianus (assembly GCF_048773025.1). Lineage (NCBI taxonomy): Eukaryota > Metazoa > Chordata > Mammalia > Artiodactyla > Camelidae > Camelus > Camelus bactrianus. Next base: position 90,108,188 of record NC_133546.1, read on the forward strand.
TGATTTTTGGGAGTTTCCTTCCTCTGTCTGCAGCAATTGGGATCTCCTAGGAGCCCTCCGCGTGTCTTCCCTGAGTGTCTCCTAGTGCGGGCTGCCGGGGAAATTCGGGTGTTTGGCTGGAAATGCAGGTAATATCTAGTGCCTCCCCCTGGATAGGGGAGGTAATTAGCGGACTTCCCCCAGCCGGGGAACACCTGTGACTCCAGGCAGCTACGTGGAGGGCGGCCCCAAACCTCCGACACCCACTCGGCCGCGTTCCGGAATTCTGAGTGTGGGGAGGTTCCGTCCTCTGTCTGCAGCACCTGGGATCTCCTAGGAGCCCTCCGATTGTTTTCCCCGAGTGTCTCCTATTGCGGGAGGCCGGGGAAAGTCGGGGGATTGGCTGGAAATGCAAGTAGCATCTAGTGCCTCACTCTGGACAGGGGAGATAATTAGCGGACTTCCCCTGACAGGGAAGATCTGTGACAACAAGCAGCTGCGTGGAGGGCGGCCCCAATCTCCCCCACCCACTCATCCTCGTTCCGGAATTCTGAGAGTGGGGAGGTTCCGTCCTCTGTCTGCAGCGCCTGGGATCACCTAAGAGCCATCCGTGTGTCTTCCCGGAGTGACTCGTAATGCGTTCTTCCGGGGAAAGTTTGGGGTTTGGCTGGAAATGCAGGAGGCATTTAGTGCTTCCCCCTGGACAGGGGATGTAATTAGCGGACTTCCCCCTGCCAGGGAACAGGTGTGACACCAGACAGCTGCGTGGAGGGCGCCCCAAAACCTCCCCAAATCACTCCTATTTATTCCGTAATTCCGATAGTGGGGAGGTTCCTTCTTCTGTCTGCAGCGACTGGGATCTCCTAGGAGCCATCCGCGTGTCTTCCCCGAGTATCTCCTAGTGCGGGCTGCCGGGGAAATGCGGGGGTTGTGCTGGAAATGCTGGAAACATGTAGTGCCTCACCCTGGACAAAGGAGGTAATTAGCGGAGTTCCCCCTGCCAGGGAACAGCTGTGACACCAGGCAGCTGCGTGGAGGTCGCCCCCAAGACTCCCCAAACCACTCCTATTTATTCCTTAATTCTGATTGTGGGGAGGTTCCTTCCTCTGTCTGCAGCACTTGGGATCTCCTAGGAGCCCTTCGCGTGTCTTCTACGAGTGTCTCTTATTGCGGGCTGCCGGGGAAAGTCGGGGGTTGAGCTGGAAATGCAGTTAGCATGTAATGCCTTTCCCTGGACAGGGGAGGTAATTAGCGTACTTCCCCTGACAGGGAACAGCAGTGACAACAGGCAGCTGCGTGGAGGGCGGCCCCAAACCTCCCCCACCCACTCAGCCTCGTTCAGGAATTCTGAGAGTTGGGAGGTTCTGTCTTCGTTCTGCAGCGCCTGGGATCACCTAGTAGCCCTCCGGGTGTCTTCCCAGAGTGACTCTTCATGCGTGCTACCAGGGAAAGCGGGGGTTGGGCAGGAAAAGCAGAATGCATTTAGGGCCTCCCCCTGGACAGGGGAGGTAATTAGCGGAATTCCCCCTGCCAGGGATCAGCTGTGAAACCAGGCAGCTGCGTGGATGGCGGCCCTAAACCTCCCCCACCCACTCTGCCGCGTTCCGGAATTCTGAGTGTGGGGAGGTTCCGTCCTCTGTCTGCAGCACCTGGGATCTATTAGGAGCCCTCCGCGTGTCTTACCCGAGTGTCTCCTAGTGCGGGCTGCCTGGGAAAGTCAGGGGTTGGGCTGGAAATGCAGGTAGCAGGTAGTGCCTTCCCCTGGACAGGGGAGGTAATTAGCGTTCTTCCCCAGAAAGAGAACAGCTGTGACAACAGGCAGCTGCGTGGAGGGCGGCCCCAAACCTCCCCTACCCACTCAGCCTCGTTCCGGAATTCTGAGAGTTGGGAGGTTCCGTCCTAAGTCTGCAGCGCCTGGTATCTCCTAGGAGCCATCCGCGTGTCTTCCACGAGTGACACCTAGTGCGGGCTACCTGGGAAAGGCGGGGGTTGTAATGGAAATGCAGGAAGCATTTAGTGCCTCCACCTGACAGGGGAGGAATTTAGCGAACTTCCCCCTGCCAGGGTACAGCTGTGACACCAGGCAGCTCCGTAGAGGGTGGCCCCAAACCTCCCCCAACCACTCGTAATTGTTCCATAATTCCGATTGTGGGGAGGTACCTTCCTCGATCTGCAGCCATTGGGATTTCCTAGGAGTCATCCGCGTGTCTTCCACGAGTGACCCTAAGTGCGGGCTGCCGGGGAAAGGCGGGGGTTGTGCTGGAAATGCACGAAGCATTTAGTGCCTCCCCCTGGACAGTGGAGGTAATTAGCGGAGTTCCCCCTGCCAGGGAACACCTGTGACTCCAGGCAGCTGCTTGGAGGGCGGCCCCAAATCTCCCCCACACACTCGGCCGCGTTCCGGAATTCTGAGTGTGGGGAGGTTCTGTCCTATGTCCGAAGCTCCTGGGATCTCCTAGGAGCCCTCCGATTGTCTTCCCCGAGTGTCTCTTAGTGCGGGCTCCCGGGGAAATGCGGGGGTTGGGCTGGAAATGCAGGTAGCATGTAATGCCTTCCCCTGGACAGGGGAGGTAATTAGCGTACTTCCCCTGACAGGGAACAGCTGTTACAACAGGCAGCTGCGTGGAGTGCGGCCCCAAACCTCCCCAACCCACTCAGCCTCGTTCCGGAATTCTGAGAGTTGGGAGGTTCCGTCCTAAGTCTGCAGAGCCTGGGATTTCCTAGGAGTCATCCGCGTGTCTTCCACGAGTGACTCTAAGTGCGGGCTGCCGGGGAAAGCGGGGGTTGTGATGGAAATGCAGGAAGCATTTAGTGCCTCCACCTGGACAGGGGAGGAATTTAGCAAACTTCCCCCTGCCAGGGTACAGCTGACAAAAGGCAGCTCCGTGGAGGGTGGCCCCAAACCTTCCCCAACCACTCGTAATTTTTCCGTAATTGTGAGTGTGGGGAGGTTCCGTCCTCTGTCTGCAGCACCTGGGATCTCCTAGGAGCCATCCGCGTGTCTTCCCCGAGTGACTCCTAATGTGTGCTGCCGGGGAAAGGCGGGGGTTGTGCTGGAAATGCACGAAGCATTTAGTGCCTTCCCCTGGACAGGGGAGGTAATTAGCGGACTTCCCCCTGCCAGGGAACAGGTGTGACTCCAGGCAGCTCCGTGGAGGGTGGCCCCAAACCTTCCACAACCACTCGTAATTTTTCCGTAATTCTGAGTGTGGGGAGGTTCCGTCCACTGTCTGCAGCCCTTGGGATCTCCTAGGAGCCGTCCTTGTGTCTTCCCTGAGTGTCTCCTAGTGCGGGCTCCCTGGGAAATGCGGGGGTTGTGCTGGAAATGCAGGTAGAATCTAGTGCCTCCCCCTGTACAGGGGAGGTAATTAGCGGACTTCCCCCTGCCAGGGAACAGCTGTGACAACAGCAGCTGCGTGGAGGGCGCCCCCAAACCTCCCCAAACCACTCCTACTTATTCCGTAATTCTGAGTGTGGGGAGGTTCCGTCCACTGTCTGCAGCACTTGGGATCTCCTAGGAGCCCCCCGCGTGTCTTCCCAGAGTCTCTCCTAGTGCGTGCTGCCTGGGTAAGTCGGGGGTTGGGCTGGAAATTCAGGTAGAATGTAGTGCCTTCCCCTGGACAGGGGAGGTAATTAGCGTACTTCCCCAGAAAGGGAACAGCTGTGACAACAGGCAGCTGCGTGGAGGGCGGCCCCAAACCTTCCCTACCCACTTAGCCTCGTTCCAGAATTCTGAGAGTTGGGAGGTTCCGTCCTATGTCTGCAGCGCCTGGGAACTCCAAGGAGCCATCCGCGTGTCCTCCACGAGTGACACCTAGTGCGGGCTGCCGCGGAAAGGCCAGGGTTGTGATGGAAATGCAGGAAGCATTTAGTGCCTCCCCCTGGACAGTGGAGGTAATTAGCGGACTTCCCCCTGCCAGGGAACACCTGTGACTCCAGGCAGCTACGTGGAGGGCGGCCCCAAACCTCCGACACCCACTCGGCCGCGTTCCGGAATTCTGAGTGTGGGGAGGTTCCGTCCTCTGTCTGCAGCGCCTGGGATCTCCTAGGAGCCCTCCGATTGTTTTCCCCGAGTGTCTCCTAGTGCGGGAGGCCGGGGAAAGGCGGGGGATTGGCTGGAAATGCAAGTAGCATCTAGTGCCTCACTCTGGACAGGGGAGGTAATTAGCGGACTTCCCCTGACAGGGAAGATCTGTGACAACAAGCAGCTGCGTGGAGGGCGGCCCCAATCTCCCCCACCCACTCATCCTCGTTCCGGAATTCTGAGAGTGGGGAGGTTCCGTCCTCTGTCTGCAGCGCCTGGGATCACCTAGGAGCCATCCGTGTGTCTTCCCGGAGTGACTCGTAATGCGTTCTTCCGGGGAAAGTTTGGGGTTTGGCTGGAAATGCAGGAGGCATTTAGTGCTTCCCCCTGGACAGGGGAGGTAATTAGCGGACTTCCCCCTGCCAGGGAACAGGTGTGACACCAGACAGCTGCGTGGAGGGCGCCCCAAAACCTCCCCAAATCACTCCTATTTATTCCGTAATTCCGATAGTGGGGAGGTTCCTTCTTCTGTCTGCAGCGACTGGGATCTCCTAGGAGCCCTCCGCGTGTCTTCCCAGAGTGTCTCTTTTGCGGGCTGCCGGTTAAAGGCCGGTGGTGGAATGGAAATGCAGGAAGCATTTAGTGCCTCCCCCTGGACAGGGGAGGAAATTAGACAATTTCCCCCTGCCAAAGAACAGCTGTGATACCAGACAGATCCGTGGATTCTGGCCCCATACCTCCCCGAACCACTGGTAATTGTTCCGTAATTCTGAGTGTGGGGAGGTTCCGTCCTCTGTCTGCAGCACTTGGGATCTCCTAGGAGCCCTCCACGTGTCTTCACAGATTGTCTCCTTGTGCGGGCTGCCGGTTAAAAGCCGGTGGTGGGATGGAATTGCAGGTAGCATCTAGTGCCTCCCCTGGACAGGGGAGGTAATTAGCGGACTTCCACCTGCTAGGGAACAGCTGTGACACCAGGCAGGTGCGTGGAGAATGGCCACTAACCTCCCCTACCCACTCGGCTCCTTCCGGAATTCTGAGTGTGGGGAGGATCCGTTCTATGTCTGCAGAGCCTGGGATCTCCTAGGAGCCCTCTGCATGTTTTCCCCGAGTGTCTCCTAGAGCGGGCTGCCGGGGAAAGGCAGGGGTTGAGCTGGAAATGCAGGTAGCATGTAGTGCCTCTCCCTGGAGTGGTGAGGTAATTAGCGGACTTCCCCCTGCCAAGGAACAGCTGTGAAACCAGGCAGCTGCGTGGAGGGCGGCCCCAAACCTCCCCCACCCACTCGGCCGCGGTCCTGAATTCTGAGTGTGGGGAGGTTCCGTCCTCGTTCTGGAGAACCTGGGATCTATTAGGAGCCCTCCGCGTGTCTTCCCCGAGTGTATCCTAGTGCGGGCTGACGGGAAAGGCAGGGGTTGGGCTGGAAATGCAGGTATCATCTAGTGCCTCCACCTGGACAGGGGAGGTAATTATCGGAATTCCCCCTGCCATGGAACAGCTGTGACACCAGGCAGCTGCGGGGAGGTCGGCCCCAAATATTCCCCACCCACTCGGCCGCGTTCCGGAATTCTGAGTGTGGGGAGGTTCCGTCCTCTGTCTGCAGCGTCTGGGATCTCCTAGGAGAAATCCGGGTATTTTCTCGATTGTCTCCTAGTGCGGGCTGCCTGGGAAAGTCGGGGGTTGGGCTGGAAATACAGGAAGCATGTAGTGCCTTCCCCTGGACAGGGGAGGTAATTAGCGAAATTTCCCCTGTCAGGGAACAGCTGTTACACCAGCAGCTTCGTGGAGGGTGGCCCCAAAACTCCCCCAACCACTCGGCCGCGTTGTGGAATTCTGATTGTGGGGAGGTTCTGTCCTCTGTCTTCAGTGCCTGGGATCACCTAGGAGCCCTCCGCGTGTCTTCCCCGAGTGACTCTTGGTGCGGGCTGCCGGGGAAAGGCAGGGGTTGGGCTGGAAATGCAGGAACCATGTAGTGCCTCCCCCTGGATAGGGGAGGTAATTAGAGGACTTCCCCCTGCCAGGGAACACCTGTGACTCCAGGCAGCGGCGTGGAGGGTGCCCCCAAACCTCCCCAACCACTCCTATTTATTCTGTAATTCTGATTGTGGGGAGGTTCCTTCCTCTGTCTTCAGCACTTGTGATCTCCTAGGAGCCCTCCGCGTGTCTTCCCTCAGTGTCTCTTAGTGCGGGCTGCCGGGGAAATGTGGGTGTTGGGCTGGAAATGCAGGTAGCATCTAGTGCCTCCCCCTGGACAGGTGAGGTAATTAGCGGAATTCCCCCTTCCAAGGAACAGCTGTGACACCAGGCAGGTGCGTGGGGGTCGGCCCTAAACCTCCCCCACCCACTCGGCCGCGTTCCGGAATTCTGAGTGTGGGTGATTCCGTCCTCGTTCTGGAGAACCTGGGATCTATTAGGAGCCCTCCGCGTGTCTTCCCCGAGTGTATCCTAATGCGGGCTGACGGGAAAGGCAGGGGTTGGGCTGGAAATGCAGGTATCATCTAGTGCCTCCAACTGGACAGGGGAGGTAATTAGCGGACTTCCCCCTGCCAGGGAACACCTGTGACTCCAGGCAGCTGCGTGGAGGGCGGCCACAAACGTCCCCAATCCACTCGGCCGCGTTCCGGAATTTTGAGTTTGGGGAGGTTCCGTCCTCTGTCTGCAGCGCCTGGGATCTCCTATGAGCATTCCGCGTGTCTTCCCCGAGTGTCTCCTAGTGCGGGCTGCCTGGGAAAGTCGGGTGTTGTGATGGAAATACAGGAAGCATGTAGTGCATTCCCCTGGACAGAGGAGGTAATTAGCGGATTTCCCCCTAAAAGGGAACAGCTCGGACACCAGGAAGCTGCGTGGAGTGCGCCCCAAAACCTCCCCAAACCACTCGTATTTATTCCGTAATTCTGATGGTGGGGAGGTTCCTTCCCCTGTCTGCAGCACTTGGGATCTCATAGGAGAACTCCGCGTGTCTTCAACGAGTGACACTTAGTGCGGGCTGCCGGGGAAAGGCGGGGGTTGCGATGGAAATGCAGGAAGCATTTAGTGCCTCTCCCTGGACAGGGGAGGAATTCAGCGAAATTCCCCCTGCCAGGGAATACCTGTGACACCCGGCACCTGCGTGGAGGGCGGTACCAAATCTCCCCCACACACTCGGCCGCGTTCCGGAATTCTGAGTGTGGGGAGGTTCCGTCCTAAGTCTGCAGCTCCTGGGATCTCCTAGGAGCCCTCCGCGTGTCTTCCCAGAGTGTCTCCTTTTGCGGGCTGCCGGTTAAAGGCCGGTGGTGGGATGGAAATGCAGGAAGCATTTAGTGCCTCCCCCTGGACAGGGGAGGAAATTAGACAAGTTCCCCTTGCAAAAGAACAGCTGTGACACGAGACAGATCCGTGGAGTGTGGCCCCAAACCTCCCCGAACCACTCGTAATTGTTCCGTAATTCTGAGTGTGGGGAGGTTCCGTCCTCTGTCTGCAGCACTTGGGATATTCTAGGAGCCCTCCGCGTGTCTTCCCAGATTGTCTCCTTATGCGGGCTGCCGGTTAAAAGCCGGTGGTGGGATGGAATTGCAGGTAGCATCTAGTGCCTCCCCCTGGACAGGGGAGGTAATTAGCGGAATTCCCCCTGCCAGGGAACAGCTCTGACACCAGGCATCTGCGTGGAGTTCGCCCCAAAACCTCCCCAAACCACTCCTATTTATTCCGTAATTGTGACTGTGTGGAGGGTCCTTCCTCTGTCTGCAGCACTTGGGATCTCCTAGGAGAACTCCGCGTGTCTTCCACGAGTGACACTTAGTGCGGGCTGCCGGGGAAAGGCGGGGGTTGTGATGGAAATGCAGGAAGCATTTAGTGCCTCCCCCTGGACATGGGAGGAAATTAGCGAACTTCCCCCTGCCAGGGAACAGCTGTGACACCAGGCAGCTCCGTGGAATGTGGCCCCAAACCTCCCCGAACCACTCGTAATTGTTCCGTAATTCTGAGTGTGGGGAGGTTCCGTCCTCTTTCTGCAGCGCCTGGGATCTCCTAGGAGCATTCCGCGTGTCTTCCCTGAGTGTCTCCTAGTGCGTGCTGCCGGGGAAATGCGGGGGTTGGGCTGGAAATGCAGGAAACATGTAGTGCCTCACCCTGGACAGAGGAGGTAATTAGCGGACTTCCCCCTGCCAGGGAACAGCTGTGACACCAGGTAGCTGCGTGGAGGGCGCCCCCGAACCTCCCCAAACCACTCCTATTTATTCCATAAGTCTGATTTTTGGTAGTTTCCTTCCTCTGTCTGCAGCAATTGGGATCTCCTAGGAGCCCTCCGCGTGTCTTCCCTGAGTGTCTCCTAGTGCGGGCTGCCGGGGAAATTCGGGTGTTTGGCTGGAAATGCAGGTAATATCTAGTGCCTCCCCCTGGACAGGGGAGGTAATTAGCGGACTTCCCCCAGCCAGGGAACACCTGTGACTCCAGGCAGCTACGTGGAGGGCGGCCCCAAACCTCCGACACCCACTCGGCCGCGTTCCGGAATTCTGAGTGTGGGGAGGTTCCGTCCTCTGTCTGCAGCGCCTTGGATCTCCTAGGAGCCCTCCGATTGTTTTCCCCGAGTGTCTCCTAGTGCGGGAGGCCGGGGAAAGGCGGGGGATTGGCTGGAAATGCAAGTAGCATCTAGTGCCTCACTCTGGACAGGGGAGGTAATTAGCGGACTTCCCCTGACAGGGAAGATCTGTGACAACAAGCAGCTGCGTGGAGGGCGGCCCCAATCTCCCCCACCCACTCATCCTCGTTCCGGAATTCTGAGAGTGGGGAGGTTCCGTCCTCTGTCTGCAGCGCCTGGGATCACCTAGGAGTCATCCGTGTGTCTTCCCGGAGTGACTCGTAATGCGTTCTTCCGGGGAAAGTTTGGGGTTTGGCTGGAAATGCAGGAGGCATTTAGTGCTTCCCCCTGGACAGGGGAGGTAATTAGCGGACTTCCCCCTGCCAGGGATCAGGTGTGACACCAGGCAGCTGGGTGGAGGGCGCCCCAAAACCTCCCCAAACCACTCCTATTTATTCCGTAATTCCGATTGTGGGGAGGTACCTTCCTCTGTCTGCAGCCCTTGGGATCTCCTAGGAGCCCTCCGTGTTTTTTTCCCTAGTGTCTGTTAGTGTGGGCTGCCGGGGAAATGGGGGTTGGGCTGGAAATGCAGATAGTATGTAATGCCTTCCCCTGGACAGGGGAGGTAATTAGCGTACTTCCCCTGACAGGGAACAGCTGTGAAAACAGGCAGCTGCGTGGAGGGCGGTCCCAAAACTCCCCCACCCACTCAGGCTCGTTCCGGAATTCTGAGAGTTGGGAGATTCCGTCCTATGTCTGCAGCGCCTGGGATCTCCTAGAAGCCATCCGCGTTTCTTCCACGAGTGACTCCTAGTGCGGGCTGCCGGGGAAAGGCGGGGGTTGTGATGGAAATGCAGGAAGCATTTAGTGCCTCCACCTGGACAGTGTAAGAATTTAGCGGAATTCCCCCTGCCAGGGAACCGGTGTGACACCAGGCAACTGCGTGGAGGGAGCCCCAAAACCTCCCCAACCACTCCTATTTATTCCGTAATTCTGATTGTGGGGAGGTTCCATCCTCTGTCTTCAGCACTTGTGATCTCCTAGGAGCCCTCCGCGTGTCTTCCCTCAGTGTCTCTTAGTGCGGGCTGCCAGGGAAATGTGGGTGTTGGGCTGGAAATGCATTTAACATCAAGTGCCTCCCCCTGGACAGGTGAGGTAATTAGCGGAATTCCCCCTTCCAAGGAACAGCTGTGACACCAGGCAAGTGCGTGGAGGTCGGCCCTAAACCTCCCCCACCCACTCGGCCGCGTTCCGGAATTCTGAGTGTGGGTGATTCCGTCCTCGTTCTGGAGAACCTGGGATCTATTAGGAGCCCTCCGCGTGTCTTCCCCGAGTGTATCCTAGTGCGGGCTGGCGGGAAAGGCAGGGGTTTGGCTGGAAATGCAGGTATCATCTAGTGCCTCCACCTGGACAGGGGAGGTAATTAGCGGACTTCCCCCTGCCGGGGAACACCTGTGACTCCAGGCAGCTGCGTGGAGGGCGGCCACAAACGTCCCCAATCCACTCGGCCGCGTTCCGGAATTCTGAGTTTGGGGAGGTTCCGTCCTCTGTCTGCAGCACCTGGAATCTCCTATGAGCCCTCCGCGTGTCTTCCCAGAGTGTCTCCTAGTGCGGGCTGCCTGGGAAAGTCAGGGGTTGGGATGGAAATACAGGAAGCATGTAGTGCCTTTCTCTGGACAAAGGAAATTTTTAGCGGATTTCCCCCTAAAATGGAACAGCTCGGACACCAGGAAGCTGCGTGGAGGGCGCCCCAAAATCTCCCCAAACCACTCCTATTTATTCCGTAATTCTGATGGTGGGGAGGTTCCTTCCCCTGTCTGCAGCACTTGGGATCTCATAGGAGAAATCCGCGTGTCTTCAACGAGTGACACTTAGTGCGGGCTGCCGGGGAATGGCGGAGGTTGTGATGGAAATGCAGGAAGCATTTAGTGCCTCCCCCTGGACAGGGGAGGAATTTAGCGAAATTCACCCTGCCAGGGAACAGCTGTGACAACAGGAATCTGCGTGAAGCGTGGCCCCAAACTTCCCCAAACCACTCGTATTTCTTCAGTAATTCTGAGTGTGGGAAGGTTCCGTCCTATGTCTGCAGCGCCTGGGATCTCCTAGGAGCCCTCCGCGTGTCTTCCCCGAGTGACTCTTATTGCGTACTGCCAGGGAAAGTGGGGTCGGGCAAGAAATGCAGGAAGCATTTAGTGCCTCCCCCTGGACAGGGGAAGTAATTAGCGGAATTCCCCCTGCCAGGGAACAGCTGTGACACCAGGCAGCTGCGTGGAGGGCGGCCCCAAACCTCCCTCACACACTCAGCCTCGTTCCGGAATTCTGAGAGTTTGGAGGTTCCGTCCTATGTCTGCAGCGCCTGGGATCTGCTAAAAGCCATCCGCGTGTCTTCCACGATTGACTACTACTGCGGGCAGCCGGGGAAATGCAGGGGTTTGGCTGGAAATGCAGGAAACATTTAGTGCTTCCCCCTGGACAGTGGAGGTAATTAGCGGACTTCCCCTTGCCAGGAAACAGGTGTGACACCAGGCAGCTGCGTGGAGGGCGCCCCAAAACCTCCCGAAACCACTCCTATTTATTCCGTGATTCCGATAGTGGGGAGGTTCCTTCTTCTGTCTGCAGAACTTGGGATCTCCTAGGAGCCATCCGGGTGTCTTCCCTGATTGTCTCCACATGCGGGATGCGAGGGAAATGCGGGGGTTGGGTTTGAAATGCAGGTAGAATCTAGTGCCTCCCCCTGGACAGGGGAGGTAATTAGCGGACTTCCCCCTGCCAGGGAAAACCTGTGACACCCGGAACCTGCGTGGAGGGCGGTATCAAATCTCCCCCACCCACTCGGCCGCGTTCCGGAATTCTGAGTGTGGGGAGGTTCCGTCCTCTATCTGCAGTGCCTGGGAACCCCTAGGAGCCCTCCGCGTGTCTTCCCAGAGTGTCTCCTTTTGCGGGCTGCCGGTTAAAGGCCGGTGGTGGGATGGAAATGCAGGAAGCATTTAGTGCCTCCCCCTGGACAGGGGAGGAAATTAGACAAGTTCCCCCTGCCAAAGAACAGCTGTGATACCAGACAGATCCGTGGAGTGTGGCCCCAAACCTCCCCGAACCACTCGTAATTGTTCCGTAATTCTGAGTGTGGGGAGGTTCCGTCCTCTGTCTGCAGCACTTGGGATCTCCTAGGAGCCCTCCGCGTGTCTTCCCAGATTGTCTCCTTGTGCGGGCTGCCGTTTAAAAGCCGGTGGTGGGATGGAATTGCAGGTAGCATCTAGTGCCTCCCCCTGGACAGGGGAGGTAATTAGCGGACTTCCACCTGCTAGGGAACAGCTGTGACACCAGGCAGGTGCGTGGAGAATGGCCACTAACCTCCCCTACCCACTCGGCTCCTTCCGGAATTCTGAGTGTGTGGAGGATCCGTTCTATGTCTGCAGAGCCTGGGATCTCCTAGGAGCCCTCTGCATGTTTTCCCCGAGTGTCTCCTAGAGCGGGCTGCCGGGGAAAGGCAGGGGTTGAGCTGGAAATGCAGGTAGCATGTAGTGCCTCTCCCTGGACAGGGGAGGTAATTAGCGGACTTCCCCTTGCCAGGGAACAGCTGTGACACCAGGCAGCTGCGTGAAGGGCGCCACAAAACATCCCCAAACCACTCTTATTTATTCCGTAATTCTGACTGTGGGGAGGATCCTTCCTCTGTCTGCAGCACTTGGGAAATCCTAGGAGCCCTCCGCGTGTCTTCCCTGAGTGTCACCAAGTGCGGGCTGCCGGGGAAATGCTGGGTTGGGCTGGAAATGCAGGTAGCATCTAGTGCCTCCCCCTGGACAGGGGAGGTAATTAGCGGACTTCCCCCTGCCAGGGAACAGCTGTGACACCAGGCAGCTGCGTGGAGTTCGGCCCCAAACCTCCCCAAACCTCTCGTACATATTCCGTAATTCTGAGTGTGGGGAGGTTCCGTCCTCGTTCTGGAGAACCTGGGATCTATTAGGAGCCCTCCGCGTGTCTTCCCCGAGTGTATCCTAGTGCGGGCTGACGGGAAAGGCAGGGGTTGGGCTGGAAATGCAGGTATCATCTAGTGCCTCCACCTGGACAGGGGAGGTAATTATCGGAATTCCCTCTGCCATGGAACAGCTGTGAAACCAGGCAGCTGCGGGGAGGTCGACCCCACATATTCCCCACCCACTCGGCCGCATTCCGGAATTCTGAGTGTGGGGAGGTTCCGTCCTCTGTCTGCAGCGCCTGGGATCTCCTAGGAGAAATCCGGGTATTTTCTCGATTGTCTCCTAGTGCGGGCTGCCTGGGAAAGTCGGGGGTTGGGCTGGAAATACAGGAAGCATGTAGTGCCTTCCCCTGGACAGGGGAGGTAATTAGCGAAATTTCCCCTGTCAGGGAACAGCTGTTACACCAGCAGCTTGGTGGAGGGCGGCCCCAAAACTCCCCCAACCACTCGGCCGCGTTGTGGAATTCTGATTGTGGGGAGGTTCTGTCCTCTGTCTTCAGTGCCTGGGATCACCTAGGAGCCCTCCGCGTGTCTTCCCCGAGTGACTCTTGGTGCGGGCTGCCGGGGAAAGGCAGGGGTTGGGCTGGAAATGCAGGAACCATGTAATGCCTCCCCCTGGACAGAGGAGGTAATTAGAGGACTTCCCCCTGCCAGGGAACACCTGTGACTCCTGGCAGCTGCGTGGAGGGTGCCCCCAAACCTCCCCAACCACTCCTATTTATTCCGTAATTCTGATTGTGGGGAGGTTCCTTCCTCTGTCTTCAGCACTTGTGATCTCCTAGGAGCCCTCCGCGTGTCTTCCCTCAGTGGCTCTTACTGCGGGCTGCCGGGGAAATGTGGGTGTTGGGCTGGAAATGCAGGTAGCTTCTAGTGTCTCCCCCTGGACAGGTGAGGTAATTAGCGGAATTCCCCCTTCCAAGGAACAGCTGTGACACCAGGCAGGTGCGTGGGGGTCGGCCCTAAACCTCCCCCACCCACTCGGCCGCGTTCCGGAATTCTGAGTGTGGGTGATTCCGTCCTCGTTCTGGAGAACCTGGGATCTATTAGGAGCCCTCCGCGTGTCTTCCCCGAGTGTATCCTAGTGCGGGCTGACGGGAAAGGCAGGGGTTGACCTGGAAATGCTGGTATCATCTTGTGCCTCCAACTGGACAGGGGAGGTAATTAGCGGACTTCCCCCTGCCAGGGAACACCTGTGACTTCAGGCAGCTGCGTGGAGGGCGGCCACAAACGTCCCCAATCCACTCGGCCGCGTTCCGGAATTCTGAGTTTGGGGAGGTTCCGTCCTCTGTCTGCAACGCCTGGGATCTCCTATGAGCATTCCGCGTGTCTTCCCCGAGTGTCTCCTATTGCGGGCTGCCTGGGAAAGTCGGGGGTTGTGATGGAAATACAGGAAGCAGGTAGTGCCTTCCCCTGGACAGAGGAGGTAATTAGCGGATTTCCCCCTAAAAGGGAACAGCTCGGACACCAGGAAGCTGCGTGGAGTGCGCCCCAAAACCTCCCCAAACCACTCGTATTTATTCCGTAATTCTGATGGTGGGGAGGTTCCTTCCCCTGTCTGCAGCACTTGGGATCTCATAGGAGAACTCCGCGTGTCTTCAACGAGTGACACTTAGTGCGGGCTGCCGGGGAAAGGCGGGGGTTGCGATGGAAATGCAGGAAGCATTTAGTGCCTCCCCCTGGACAGGGGAGGAATTCAGCGAAATTCCCCCTGCCAGGGAATACCTGTGACACCCGGCCCCTGCGTGGAGGGCGGTACCAAATCTCCCCCACCCACTCGGCCGCGTTCAGGAATTCTGAGTGTGGGGAAGTTCCGTCCTCTATCTGCAGTGCCTGGGATCTCCTAGGAGCCCTCCGCGTGTCTTCCCAGAGTGTCTCCTTTTGCGGGATGCCGGTTAAAGGCCGGTGGTGGGATGGAAATGCAGGAAGCATTTAGTGCCTCCCCCTGGACAGGGGAGGAAATTATACAAGTTCCCCCTTCAAAAGAACAGCTGTGACACGAGACAGATCCGTGGAGTGTGGCCCCAAACCTCCCCGAAACACTCGTAATTTTTCCGTAATTCTGAGTGTGGGGAGGTTCCGTCCTCTGTCTGCAGCACTTGGGATCTCCTAGGAGCCCTCCGCGTGTCTTCCCAGATTGTCTCCTTGTGCGGGCTGCCGGTTAAAAGCCGGTGGTGGGATGGAATTGCAAGTAGCATCTAGTGCCTCCCCCTGGACAGGGGAGGTAATTAGCGGACTTCCCCCTGCCAGGGAACAGCTCTGACACCAGGCAGCTGCGTGGAGTTCGCCCCAAATCCTCCCGAAACCACTCCTATTTATTCCGTAATTGTGACTGTGTGGAGGTTCCTTCCTCTGTCTTCAGCACTTGTGATCTCCTAGGAGCCCTCCGCGTGTCTTCCCTCAGTGTCTCTTAGTGCAGGCTGCTGGGGAAATGTGGGTGTTGGGCTGGAAATGCAGGTAGCATCTAGTGCCTCCCCCTGGACAGGTGAGGTAATTAGCGGAATTCCCCCTTCCAAGGAACAGCTGTGACACCAGGCAGGTGCGTGGGGGTCGGCCCTAAACCTCCCCCACCCACTCGGCCGCGTTCCGGAATTCTGAGTGTGGGTGATTCCGTCCTCGTTCTGGAGAACCTGGGATCTATTAGGAGCCCTCCGCGTGTCTTCCCCGAGTGTATCCTAGTGCGGGCTGACGGGAAAGGCAGGGGTTGGGCTGGAAATGCAGGAAGCATTTAGTGCCTTCCCCTGGACAGGGGAGGTAATTAGCGTTCTTCCCCAGAAAGAGAACAGCTGTGACAACAGGCAGCGGCGTGGAGGGCGGCCCCAAACCTCCCCTACCCACTCAGCCTCGTTCCGGAATTCTGAGAGTTGGGAGGTTCCGTCCTAAGTCTGCAGCGCCTGGGATCTCCTAGGAGCCATCCGCGTGTCTTCCACGAGTGACACCTAGTGCGGGCTGCCTGGGAAAGGCGGGGGTTGTAATGGAAATGCAGGAAGCATTTAGTGCCTCCACCTGACAGGGGAGGAATTTAGCGAACTTCCCCCTGCCAGGGTACAGCTGTGACACCAGGCAGCTCCGTGGAGGGTGGCCCCAAACCTCCCCCAACCACACGTAATTGTTCCATAATTCTGAGTGTGGGGAGGTTCCGTCCTTTGTCTGCAGCACCTGGGATCTCCTAGGAGCCTTCCGCGTGTCTTCCCCGAGTGACTCCTAATGCGTGCTGCCGGGGAAAGGCGGGGGTTGGGCTGGAAATGCAGGAAGCATTTAGTGCCTCCCCCTGGACAGGGGAGGTAATTAGCGGACTTCCCCCTGCCAGGGAACACCTGTGACACCAGGCAGCTGCGTGGAGGGCGCCCCAAAACCTCCCCAAACCACTCCTATTTATTCCATAATTCCGACTGTGGGGAGGTACCTTCCTCTATCTGCAGCCATTGGGATCTCCTAGGAGCCCTCCGTGTGTCTTCCCTGACTGTCTCCTAGTGCGGGCTCCCGGGGAAATGCGGGGGTTGGGCTGGAAATGCAGGTAGAATCTAGTGCCTCCCCCTGGACAGGGGAGGTAATTAGCGGACTTCCCCCAGCCAGGGAACACCTGTGACTCCAGGCAGCTACGTGGAGGGCGGCCCCAAACCTCCGACACACACTCGGCCGCGTTACAGAATTCTGAGTGTGGGAAGGTTCCGTCCTCTGTCTGCAGCGCCTGTGATCACCTAGGAGCCATCCGTGTGTCTTCCTAGAGTGTCTCTTTTTGCGGGCTGCCGGTTAAATGCCGGTGGTGGAATGGAAATGCAGGAAGCATTTAGTGCCTCCCCCTGGACAGGGGAGGAAATTAGACAATTTCCCCCTGCCAAAGAACAGCTGTGATACCAGACAGATCCGTGGAGTGTGGCCCCAAACCTCCCCGAACCACTCGTAATTGTTCCGTAATTCTGAGTGTGGGGAGGTTCCGTCCTCTGTCTGCAGCACTTGGGATCTCCTAGGAGCCCTCCGCGTGTCTTCCCAGATTGTCTCCTTGTGCGGGCTGCCGGTTAAAAGCCGGTGGTGGGATGGAATTGCAGGTAGCATCTAGTGCCTCCCCCTGGACAGGGGAGGTAATTAGCGGACTTCCACCTGCTAGGGAACAGCTGTGACACCAGGCAGGTGCGTGGAGAATGGCCACTAACCTCCCCTACCCACTCGGCTCCTTCCGGAATTCTGAGTGTGGGGAGGATCCGTTCTATGTCTGCAGAGCCTGGGATCTCCTAGGAGCCCTCTGCATGTTTTCCCCGAGTGTCTCTTAGAGCGGGCTGCCGGGGAAAGGCAGGGGTTGAGCTGGAAATGCAGGTAGCATGTAGTGCCTCTCCCTGGACAGGGGAGGTAATTAGCGGACTTCCCCTTGCCAGGGAACAGCTGTGACACCAGGCAGCTGCGTGGAGGGCGGCCCCAAACCTCCCCCACCCACACGGCCGCGGTCCTGAATTCTGAGTGTGGGGAGGTTCCGTCCTCGTTCTGGAGAACCTGGGATCTATTAGGAGCCCTCCGCGTGTCTTCCCCGAGTGTATCCTAGTGCGGGCTGACGGGAAAGGCAGGGGTTGGGCTGGAAATGCAGGTATCATCTAGTGCCTCCACCTGGACAGGGGAGGTAATTATCGGAATTCCCCCTGCCATGGAACAGCTGTGACACCAGGCAGCTGCGGGGAGGTCGGCCCCAAATATTCCCCACCCACTCGGCCGCGTTCCGGAATTCTGAGTGTGGGGAGGTTCCGTCCTCTGTCTGCAGCGCCTGGGATCTCCTAGGAGAAATCCGGGTATTTTCTCGATTGTCTCCTAGTGCGGGCTGCCTGGGAAAGTCGGGGGTTGGGCTGGAAATACAGGAAGCATGTAGTGCCTTCCCCTGGACAGGGGAGGTAATTAGCGAAATTTCCCCTGTCAGGGAACAGCTGTTACACCAGCAGCTTCGTGGAGGGCGGCCCCAAAACTCCCCCAACCACTCGGCCGCGTTGTGGAATTCTGATTGTGGGGAGGTTCTGTCCTCTGTCTTCAGTGCCTGGGATCACCTAGGAGCCCTCCGCGTGTCTTCCCCGAGTGACTCTTGGTGCGGGCTGCCAGGGAAAGGCAGGGGTTGGGCTGGAAATGAAGGAACCATGTAGTGCCTCCCCCTGGACAGGGGAGGTAATTAGAGGACTTCCCCCTGCCAGGGAACACCTGTGACTCCAGGCACCTGCGTGGAGGGTGCCCCCAAACCTCCCCAACCACTCCTATTTATTCCGTAATTCTGATTGTGGGGAGGTTCCTTCCTCTGTCTTCAGCACTTGTGATCTCCTAGGAGCCCTCCGCGTGTCTTCCCTCAGTGTCTCTTAGTGCAGGCTGCCGGGGAAATGTGGGTGTTGGGCTGGAAATGCAGGTAGCATCTAGTGCCTCCCCCTGGACAGGTGAGGTAATTAGCGGAATTCCCCCTTCCAAGGAACAGCTGTGACACCAGGCAGGTTCGTGGGGGTCGGCCCTAAACCTCCCCCACCCACTCGGCCGCGTTCCGGAATTCTGAGTGTGGGTGATTCCGTCCTCGTTCTGGAGAACCTGGGATCTATTAGGAGCCCTCCGCGTGTCTTCCCCGAGTGTATCCTAGTGCGGGCTGACGGGAAAGGCAGGGGTTGGGCTGGAAATGCAGGAAGCATTTAGTGCCTTCCCCTGGACAGGGGAGGTAATTAGCGTTCTTCCCCAGAAAGAGAACAGCTGTGACAACAGGCAGCGGCGTGGAGGGCGGCCCCAAACCTCCCCTACCCACTCAGCCTCGTTCCGGAATTCTGAGAGTTGGGAGGTTCCGTCCTAAGTCTGCAGCGCCTGGGATCTCCTAGGAGCCATCCGCGTGTCTTCCACGAGTGACACCTAGTGCGGGCTGCCTGGGAAAGGCGGGGGTTGTAATGGAAATGCAGGAAGCATTTAGTGCCTCCACCTGACAGGGGAGGAATTTAGCGAACTTCCCCCTGCCAGGGTACAGCTGTGACACCAGGCAGCTCCGTGGAGGGTGGCCCCAAACCTCCCCCAACCACACGTAATTGTTCCATAATTCTGAGTGTGGGGAGGTTCCGTCCTTTGTCTGCAGCACCTGGGATCTCCTAGGAGCCTTCCGCGTGTCTTCCCCGAGTGACTCCTAATGCGTGCTGCCGGGGAAAGGCGGGGGTTGGGCTGGAAATGCAGGAAGCATTTAGTGCCTCCCCCTGGACAGGGGAGGTAATTAGCGGACTTCCCCCTGCCAGGGAACACCTGTGACACCAGGCAGCTGCGTGGAGGGCGCCCCAAAACCTCCCCAAACCACTCCTATTTATTCCATAATTCCGACTGTGGGGAGGTACCTTCCTCTATCTGCAGCCATTGGGATCTCCTAGGAGCCCTCCGTGTGTCTTCCCTGAGTGTCTCCTAGTGCGGGCTCCCGGGGAAATGCGGGGGTTGGGCTGGAAATGCAGGTAGAATCTAGTGCCTCCCCCTGGACAGGGGAGGTAATTAGCGGACTTCCCCCAGCCAGGGAACACCTGTGACTCCAGGCAGCTACGTGGAGGGCGGCCCCAAACCTCCGACACACACTCGGCCGCGTTCCGGAATTCTGAGTGTGGGGAGGTTCCGTCCTCTGTCTGCAGCACCTGGGATCACCTAGGAGCCATCCGTGTGTCTTCCCAGAGTGTCTCCTTTTGCGGGCTGCCGGTTAAATGCCGGTGGTGGAATGGAAATGCAGGAAGCATTTAGTGCCTCCCCCTGGACAGGGGAGGAATTTAGACAATTTCCCCCTGCAAAAGAACAGCTGTGATACCAGACAGATCCGTGGAGTGTGGCCCCAAACCTCCCCGAACCACTCGTAATTGTTCCATAATTCTGCGTGTGGGGAGGTTCTGTCCTCTGTCTGCAGCACTTGGGTTCTCCTAGGAGCCCTCCGCGTGTCTTCCCAGATTGTCTCCTTGTGCGGGCTGCCGGTTAAAAGCCGGTGGTGGGATGGAATTGCAGGTAGCATCTAGTGCCTCCCCCAGGACAGGGGAGGTAATTAGCGGACTTCCACCTGCTAGGGAACAGCTGTGACACCAGGCAGGTGCGTGGAGAATGGCCACTAACCTCCCCTACCCACTCGGCTCCTTCCGGAATTCTGAGTGTGGGGAGGATCCGTTCTATGTCTGCAGAGCCTGGGATCTCCTAGGAGCCCTCTGCATGTTTTCCCCGAGTGTCTCTTAGAGCGGGCTGCCGGGGAAAGGCAGGGGTTGAGCTGGAAATGCAGGTAGCATGTAGTGCCTCTCCCTGGACAGGGGAGGTAATTAGCGGACTTCCCCTTGCCAGGGAACAGCTGTGACACCAGGCAGCTGCGTGGAGGGCGCCACAAAACATCCCCAAACCACTCTTATTCATTCCGTAATTCTGATTGTGGGGAGGTTCCTTCCTCTGTCTGCAGCACTTGGGAAATCCTAGGAGCCCTCCGCGTGTCTTCCCTGAGTGTCACCAAGTGCGGGCTGCCGGAGAAATGCGGGGTTGGGCTGGAAATGCAGGTAGCATCTAGTGCCTCCCCCTGGACAGGGGAGGTAATTAGCGGACTTCCCCTTGCCAGGGAACAGCTGTGACACCAGGCAGCTGCGTGGAGTTCGGCCCCAAACCTCCCCAAACCTCTCGGACATATTCCGTAATTCTGAGTGTGGGGAGGTTCCGTACTCTGTCTGCAGTGCCTGGGATCTCCTAGGAGCCCTCCCGCGTGTCTTCCCCGAGTGTCTCCTAGTGTGGGCTGCCGGTTAAAGGCCGGGGTTGGGATGGAAATGCAGGTAGCATCAAGTGCCTCCCCCTGGAGTGGTGAGGTAATTAGCGGACTTCCCCCTGCCAAGGAACAGCTGTGAAACCAGGCAGCTGCGTGGAGGGTGGCCCCAAACCTCCCCCACCCACACGGCCGCGGTCCTGAATTCTGAGTGTGGGGAGGTTCCGTCCTCGTTCTGGAGAACCTGGGATCTATTAGGAGCCCTCCGCGTGTCTTCCCCGAGTGTATCCTAGTGCGGGCTGACGGGAAAGGCAGGGGTTGGGCTGGAAATGCAGGTATCATCTAGTGCCTCCACCTGGACAGGGGAGGTAATTATCGGAATTCCCCCTGCCATGGAACAGCTGTGTCACCAGGCAGCTGCGGGGAGGTTGGCCCCAAATATTCCCCACCCACTCGGCCGCGTTCCGGAATTCTGAGTGTGGGGAGGTTCCGTCCTCTGTCTGCAGCGCCTGGGATCTCCTAGGAGAAATCCGGGTATTTTCTCGATTGTCTCCTAGTGCGGGCTGCCTGGGAAAGTCGGGGGTTGGGCTGGAAATACAGGAAGCATGTAGTGCCTTCCCCTGGACAGGGGAGGTAATTAGCGAAATTTCCCCTGTCAGGGAACAGCTGTTACACCAGCAGCTTCGTGGAGGGCGGCCCCAAAACTCCCCCAACCACTCGGCCGCGTTGTGGAATTCTGATTGTGGGGAGGTTCTGTCCTCTGTCTTCAGTGCCTGGGATCACCTAGGAGCCCTCCGCGTGTCTTCCCCGAGTGACTCTTGGTGCGGGCTGCCAGGGAAAGGCAGGGGTTGGGCTGGAAATGAAGGAACCATGTAGTGCCTCCCCCTGGACAGGGGAGGTAATTAGAGGACTTCCCCCTGCCAGGGAACACCTGTGACTCCAGGCAGCTGCGTGGAGGGTGCCCCCAAACCTCCCCAACCACTCCTATTTATTCCGTAATTCTGATTGTGGGGAGGTTCCTTCCTCTGTCTTCAGCACTTGTGATCTCCTAGGAGCCCTCCGCGTGTCTTCCCTCAGTGTCTCTTAGTGCAGGCTGCCGGGGAAATGTGGGTGTAGGGCTGGAAATGCAGGTAGCATCTAGTGCCTCCCCCTGGACAGGTGAGGTAATTAGCGGAATTCCCCCTTCCAAGGAACAGCTGTGACACCAGGCAGGTGCGTGGGGGTCGGCCCTAAACCTCCCCCACCCACTCGGCCGCGTTCCGGAATTCTGAGTGTGGGTGATTCCGTCCTCGTTCTGGAGAACCTGGGATCTATTAGGAGCCCTCCGCGTGTCTTCCCCGAGTGTATCCTAGTGCGGGCTGACGGGAAAGGCAGGGGTTGGGCTGGAAATGCAGGAAGCATTTAGTGCCTTCCCCTGGACAGGGGAGGTAATTAGCGTTCTTCCCCAGAAAGAGAACAGCTGTGACAACAGGCAGCGGCGTGGAGGGCGGCCCCAAACCTCCCCTACCCACTCAGCCTCGTTCCGGAATTCTGAGAGTTGGGAGGTTCCGTCCTAAGTCTGCAGCGCCTGGGATCTCCTAGGAGCCATCCGCGTGTCTTCCACGAGTGACACCTAGTGCGGGCTGCCTGGGAAAGGCGGGGGTTGTAATGGAAATGCAGGAAGCATTTAGTGCCTCCACCTGACAGGGGAGGAATTTAGCGAACTTCCCCCTGCCAGGGTACAGCTGTGACACCAGGCAGCTCCGTGGAGGGTGGCCCCAAACCTCCCCCAACCACACGTAATTGTTCCATAATTCTGAGTGTGGGGAGGTTCCGTCCTTTGTCTGCAGCACCTGGGATCTCCTAGGAGCCTTCCGCGTGTCTTCCCCGAGTGACTCCTAATGTGTGCTGCCGGGGAAAGGCGGGGGTTGGGCTGGAAATGCAGGTAGAATCTAGTGCCTCCCCCTGGACAGTGGAGGTAATTAGCGGACTTCCCCCTGCCAGGGAACACCTGTGACTCCAGGCAGCTGCTTGGAGGGCGGCCCCAAATCTCCCCCACACACTCGGCCGCGTTCCGGAATTCTGAGTGTGGGGAGGTTCCGTCCTATGTCCGAAGCTCCTGGGATCTCCTAGGAGCCCTCCGATTGTCTTCCCCGAGTGTCTCTTAGTGCGGGCTCCCGGGGAAAGGCGGGGGTTGGGCTGGAAATGCAGGTAGCATGTAATGCCTTCCCCTGGACAGGGGAGGTAATTAGCGTACTTCCCCTGACATGGAACAGCTGTAACAACAGGCAGCTGCGTGGAATGCGGCCCCAAACCTCCCCTACCCACTCAGCCTCGTTCCGGAATTCTGAGAGTTGGGAGGTTCCGTCCTAAGTCTGCAGAGCCTGGGATTTCCTAGGAGCCATCCGCGTGTCTTCCACGAGTGACCCTTAGTGCGGGCTGCCGGGGAAAGCGGGGGTTGTGATGGAAATGCAGGAAGCATTTAGTGCCTCCACCTGGACAGGGGAGGAATTTAGCAAACTTCCCCCTGCCAGGGTACAGCTGACACCAGGCAGCTCCGTGGAGGGTGGCCCCAAACCTTCCCCAACCACTCGTAATTTTTCCGTAATTGTGAGTGTGGGGAGGTTCCGTCCTCTGTCTGCAGCACCTGGGATCTCCTAGGAGCCATCCGCGTGTCTTCCCCGAGTGACTCCTAATGTGTGCTGCCGGGGAAAGGCGGGGGTTTTGCTGGAAATGCACGAAGCATTTAGTGCCTTCCCCTGGACAGGGGAGGTAATTAGCGGACTTCCCCCTGCCAGGGAACAGGTGTGACTCCAGGCAGCTGCGTGGAGGGCGCCCCCAAACCTCCCCAAACCACTCTTACTTATTCCGTAATTCTGAGTGTGGGGAGGTTCCTTCCACTGTCTGCAGCACTTGGGATCTCCTAGGAGCCCCCCGCGTGTCTTCCCAGAGTCTCTCCTAGTGCGTGCTGCCTGGGTAAGTCGGGGGTTGGGCTGGAAATTCAGGTAGAATGTAGTGCCTTCCCCTGGACAGGGGAGGTAATTAGCGTACTTCCCCAGAAAGGGAACAGCTGTGACAACAGGCAGCTGCGTGGAGGGCGGCCCCAAACCTCCCCTACCCACTCAGCCATGTTCCAGAATTCTGAGAGTTGGGAGGTTCCGTCCTAAGTCTGCAGCGCCTGGGAACTCCTAGGAGCCATCCGCATGTCCTCCACGAGTGACACCTAGTGCGGGCTGCCGCGGAAAGGCCAGGGTTGTGATGGAAATGCAGGAAGCATTTAGTGCCTCCCCCTGGACAGTGGAGGTAATTAGCGGACTTCCCCCTGCCAGGGAACACCTGTGACTCCAGGCAGCTACGTGGAGGGCGGCCCCAAACCTCCGACACCCACTCGGCCGCGTTCCGGAATTCTGAGTGTGGGGAGGTTCCGTCCTCTGTCTGCAGCGCCTGGGATCTCCTAGGAGCCCTCCGATTGTTTTCCCCGAGTGTCTCCTAGTGCGGGAGGCCGGGGAAAGGCGGGGGATTGGCTGGAAATGCAAGTAGCATCTAGTGCCTCACTCTGGACAGGGGAGGTAATTAGCGGACTTCCCCTGACAGGGAAGATCTGTGACAACAAGCAGCTGCGTGGAGGGCGGCCCCAATCTCCCCCACCCACTCATCCTCGTTCCGGAATTCTGAGAGTGGGGAGGTTCCGTCCTCTGTCTGCAGCGCCTGGGATCACCTAGGAGCCATCCGTTTGTCTTCCCGGAGTGACTCGTAATGCGTTCTTCCGGGGAAAGTTTGGGGTTTGGCTGGAAATGCAGGAGGCATGTAGTGCTTCCCCCTGGACAGGGGAGGTAATTAGCGGACTTCCCACTGCCAGGGAACAGGTGTGACACCAGACAGCTGCGTGGAGGGCGCCCCAAAACCTCCCCAAATCACTCCTATTTATTCCGTAATTCCGATAGTGGGGAGGTTCCTTCTTCTGTCTGCAGCGACTGGGATCTCCTAGGAGCCCTCCGCCCTCCCAGAGTGTCTCCTTTTGCGGGCTGCCGGTTAAAGGCCGGTGGTGGAATGGAAATGCAGGAAGCATTTAGTGCCTCCCCCTGGACAGGGGAGGAAATTAGACAATTTCCCCCTGCCAAAGAACAGCTGTGATACCAGACAGATCCGTGGAGTGTGGCCCCAAACCTCCCCGAACCACTCGTAATTGTTCCGTAATTCAGAGTGTGGGGAGGTTCCGTCCTCTTTCTGCAGCGCCTGGGATCTCCTAGGAGCCTTCCGCGTGTCTTCCCTGAGTGTCTCCTAGTGCGGGCTGCCGGGGAAATGCGGGGGTTGGGCTGGAAATGCAGGAAACATGTAGTGCCTCACCCTGGACAGAGGAGGTAATTAGCGGACTTCCCCCTGCCAGGGAACAGCTGTGACACCAGGTAGCTGCGTGGAGGGCGACCCCAAACCTCCCCAAACCACTCCTATTTATTCCATAATTCTGATTTTTGGGAGTTTCCTTCCTCTGTCTGCAGCAATTGGGATCTCCTAGGAGCCCTCCGCGTGTCTTCCCTGAGTGTCTCCTAGTGTGGGCTCCTGGGAAAATGCGGGTGTTGGGCTGGAAATGCAGGTAGAATCTAGTGCCTCCCCCTGGACAGTGGAGGTAATTAGCGGACTTCCCACTGCCAGGGAACACCTGTGACTCCAGGCAGCTGCTTGGAGGGCGGCCCCAAATCTCCCCCACACACTCGGCCTCGTTCCGGAATTCTGAGTGTGGGGAGGTTCCGTCCTAAGTCCGAAGCTCCTGGGATCTCCTTGGAGCCCTCCGATTGTCTTCCCCGAGTGTCTCTTAGTGCGGGCTCCCGGGGAAAGGTGGGGGTTGGGCTGGAAATGCAGGTAGCATGTAATGCCTTCCCCTGGACAGGGGAGTTAATTAGCGTACTTCCCCTGACAGGGAACAGCTGTGACAACAGGCAGCTGCGTGGAGTGCGGCCCCAAACCTCCCCTACCCACTCAGCCTCGTTCCGGAATTCTGAGAGTTGGGAGGTTCCGTCCTAAGTCTGCAGAGCCTGGGATTTCCTCGGAGCCATCCGCGTGTCTTCCACGAGTGACTCTTAGTGCGGGCTTCCGGGGAAAGCGGGGGTTGTGATGGAAATGCAGGAAGCATTTAGTGCCTCCACCTGGACAGGGGAGGAATTTAGCAAACTTCCCCCTGCCAGGGTACAGCTGACACCAGGCAGCTCCGTGGAGGGTGGCCCCAAACCTTCCCCAACCACTCGTAATTTTTCCGTAATTCTGAGTGTGGGGAGGTTCCGTCCTCTGTCTGCAGCACCTGGGATCTCCTAGGAGCCATCCGCGTGTCTTCCCCGAGTGACTCCTAATGTGTGCTGCCGGGGAAAGGCGTGGGTTGTGCTGGAAATGCACGAAGCATTTAGTGCCTTCCCCTGGACAGGGGAGGTAATTAGCGGACTTCCCCCTGCCAGGGAACAGGTGTGACTCCAGGCAGCTGCGTGGAGGGCGCCCCCAAACCTCCCCAAACCACTCCTACTTATTCCGTAATTCTGAGTGTGGGGAGTATCCGTCCACTGTCTGCAGCACTTGGGATCTCCTAGGAGCCCCCCGCGTGTCTTCCCAGAGTCTCTCCTAGTGCGTGCTGCCTGGGTAAGTCGGGGGTTGGGCTGGAAATTCAGGTAGAATGTAGTGCCTTCCCCTGGACAGGGGAGGTAATTAGCGTACTTCCCCAGAAAGGGAACAGCTGTGACAACAGGCAGCTGCGTGGAGGGCGGCCCCAAACTTCCCCTACCCACTCAGCCTCGTTCCAGATTTCTGAGAGTTGGGAGGTTCCGTCCTAAGTCTGCAGCGCCTGGGAACTCCTAGGAGCCATCCGCGTGTCCTCCATGAGTGACACCTAGTGCGGGCTGCCGCGGAAATGCCAGGGTTGTGATGGAAATGCAGGAAGCATTTAGTGCCTACCCCAGGACAGTGGAGGTAATTAGCGGACTTCCCCCTGCCAGGGAACACCTGTGACTCCAGGCAGCTACGTGGAGGGCGGCCCCAAACCTCCGACACCCACTCGGCCGCGTTCCGGAATTTTGAGTGTGGGGAAGTTCCGTCCTCTATCTGCAGTGCCTGGGATCTCCTAGGAGCCCTCCGCGTGTCTTCCCAGAGTGTCTCCTTTTGCGGGCTGCCGGTTAAAGGCCGGTGGTGGGATGGAAATATAGGAAGCATTATGTGCCTCCCCCTGGACAGGGGAGGAAATTAGACAAGTTCCCCCTGCAAAAGAACAGCTGTGACACGAGACAGATCCGTGGAGTGTGGCCCCAAACCTCCCCGAACCACTCGTAATTGTTCCGTAATTCTGAGTGTGGGGAGGTTCCGTCCTCTGTCTGCAGCACTTGGGATCTCCTAGGAGCACTTCGCGTGTCTTCCCAGATTGTCTCCTTGTGCGGGCTGCCGGTTAAAAGCCGGTGGTGGGATGGAATTGCAGGTAGCATCTAGTGCCGCCCCCTGGACAGGGGAGGTAATTAGCGGACTTCCCCCTGCCAGGGAACAGCTCTGACACCAGGCAGCTGCGTGGAGTTCGCCCCAAAACCTCCCCAAACCACTCCTATTTATTCCGTAATTGTGACTGTGTGGAGGGTCCTTCCTCTGTCTGTAACACTTGGGATCTCCTAGGAGCCTTCCGCGTGTCTTCCACGAGTGACACTTAGTGCGGGCTGCCGGGGAAAGGCGGGGGTTGTGATGGAAATGCAGGAAGCATTTAGTGCCTCCCCCTGGACATGGGAGGAAATTAGCGAACTTCCCCCTGCCAGGGAACAGCTCTGACACCAGGTAGCTGCGTGGAGGGTGCCCCCGAACCTCCCCAAACCACTCCTATTTATTCCATAATTCTGATTTTTGGTAGTTTCCTTCCTCTATCTGCAGCAATTGGAATCTCCTAGGAGCCCTCCGCGTGTCTTCCCTGAGTGTCTCCTAGTGCGGGCTGCCGGGGAAATTCGGGTGTTTGGCTGGAAATGCAGGTAATATCTAGTGCCTCCCCCTGGACAGGGTAGGTAATTAGCGGACTTCCCCCAGCCAGGGAACACCTGTGACTCCAGGCAGCTACGTGGAGGGCGGCCCCAAACCTCCGACACCCACTCGGCCGCGTTCCGGAATTCTGAGTGTGGGGAGGTTCCGTCCTCTGTCTGCAGCGCCTGGGATCTCCTAGGAGCCCTCCGATTGTTTTCCCCGAGTGTCTCCTAGTGCGGGAGGCCGGGGAAAGGCGGGGGATTGGCTGGAAATGCAAGTAGCATCTAGTGCCTCACTCTGGACAGGGGAGGTAATTAGCGGACTTCCCCTGACAGGGAAGATCTGTGACAACAAGCAGCTGCGTGGAGGGTGGCCCCAACCTCCCCCACCCACTCATCCTCTTTCCGGAATTCTGAGAGTGGGGAGGTTCCGTCCTCTGTCTGCAGCGCCTGGGATCACCTAGGAGTCATCCGTGTGTCTTCCCGGAGTGACTCGTAATGCGTTCTTCCGGGGAAAGTTTGGGGTTTGGCTGGAAATGCAGGAGGCATTTAGTGCTTCCCCCTGGACAGGGGAGGTAATTAGCGGACTTCCCCCTGCCAGGGAACAGGTGTGACACCAGACAGCTGCGTGGAGGGCGCCCCAAAACCTCCCCAAATCACTCCTATTTATTCCGTAATTCCGATAGTGGGGAGGTTCCTTCTTCTGTCTGCAGCGACTGGGATCTCCTAGGAGCCCTCCGCGTGTCTTCCCAGAGTGTCTCCTTTTGCGGGCTGCCGGTTAAAGGCCGGTGGTGGAATGGAAATGCAGGAAGCATTTAGTGCCTCCCCCTGGACAGGGGAGGAAATTAGAAAAATTCCCCCTGCCAAGGAACAGCTGTGACACCAGACAGCTCCGTGGATTTTGGCCCCAAACCTCCCCGAACCACTCGTAATTGTTCCGTAATTCTGAGTGTGGGGAGGTTCCGTCCTCTGTTTGCAGCGACTGGGATCTCCTAGGAGCCATCCGCGTGTCTTCCCCGAGTATCTCCTAGTGCGGGCTGCCGGGGAAATGCGGGGGTTGTGCTGGAAATGCTGGAAACATGTAGTGCCTCACCCTGGACAAAGGAGTTAATTAGCAGAGTTCCCCCTGCCAGGGAACAGCTGTGACACCAGGCAGCTGCGTGGAGGTCGCCCCCAAAACTCCCCAAACCACTCCTATTTATTCCTTAATTCTGATTGTGGGGAGGTTCCTTCCTCTGTCTGCAGCACTTGGGATCTCCTAGGAGCCATCCGCGTGTCTTCTACGAGTGTCTCTTAGTGCGGGCTGCCGGGGAAAGTCGGGGGTTGAGCTGGAAATGCAGGTAGCATGTAATGCCTTCCCCTGGACAGGGGAGGTAATTAGCGTACTTCCCCTGACAGGGAACAGCTGTGACAACAGGCAGGTGCGTGGAGGGCGGCCCCAAACCTCCCCCACCCACTCAGCCAAATTCGGGAATTCTGAGAGTTGGGAGGTTCCGTCCTCGTTCTGCAGCGCCTGGGATCACCTAGGAGCCCTCCGGGTGTCTTCCCAGAGTGAAACTTCATGCGTGCTGCCAGGGAAAGCGGGGGTTGGGCAGGAAAAGCAGGATGCATTTAGGGCCTCCCCCTGGACAGGGGAGGTAATTAGCGGAATTCCCCCTGCCAGGGATCAGCTGTGAAACCAGGCAGCTGCGTGGATGGCGGCCCTAAAACTCCCCCACCCACTCTGCCCCGTTCCGGAATTCTGAGTGTGGGGAGGTTCCGTCCTCTGTCTGCAGCACCTGGGATCTATTAGGAGCCCTCCGCGTGTCTTACCCGAGTGTCTCCTAGTGCGGGCTGCCTGGGAAAGTCGGGGGTTGGGCTGGAAATGCAGGTAGCATGTTGTGCCTTCCCCTGGACAGGGGAGGTAATTAGCGTTCTTCCCCAGAAAGTGAACAGCTGTGACACCAGGCAGCTCCGTGGAGGGTGGCCCCAAAACTCCCCCAACCACTCGTAATTGTTCCATAATTCTGAGTGTGGGGAGGTTCCGTCCTTTGTCTGCAGCACCTGGGATCTCCTAGGAGCCCTCCGCGTGTCTTCCCCGAGTGACTCCTAATGGGTGCTGCCGGGGAAAGGCGGGGGTTGGGCTGGAAATGCAGGAAGCATTTAGTGCCTCCCCCTGGACAGTGGAGGTAATTAGCGGACTTCCCCCTGCCAGGGAACACCTGTGACTCCAGGCAGCTGCTTGGAGGGCGGCCCCAAATCTCCCCTCACACTCGGCCGCGTTCCGGAATTCTGAGTGTGGGGAGGTTCCGTCCTAAGTCTGCAGCTCCTGGGATCTCCTAGGAGCCTTCCGATTGTCTCCCCCGAGTGTCTCTTAGTGCGGGCTGACGGCGAAAGGCGGGTTTTGGGCTGGAAATGCAGGTAGCATGTAATGCCTTCCCCTGGACAGGGGAGGTAATTAGCGTACTTCCCCTGACAGGGAACAGCTGTGACAACAGGAAGCTGCGTGGAGGGCGGCCCCAAACCTCCCCAACCCACTGAGCCTCGTTCCGGAATTCTGAGAGTTGGGAGGTTCCGTCCTCTGTCTGCAGCACCTGGGATCTATTAGGAGCCCTCCGCGTGTCTTACCCGAGTGTCTCCTAGTGCGGGCTGCCTGGGAAAGCCGGGGGTTGGGCTGGAAATGCAGGTAGCATGTAGTGCCTTCCCCTGGACAGGGGAGGTAATTAGCGTTCTTCCCCAGAAAGGGAACACCTGTGACACCAGGCAGCTGCGTGGAGGGCGCCCCAAAACCTCCCCAAACCACTCCTATTTATTCCATAATTCTGAATGTGGGGAGGTACCTTCCTCTATCTGCAGCCATTGGGATCTCCTAGGAGCCCTCCGTGTGTCTTCCCTGAGTGTCTCCTAGTGCGGGCTCCCGGGGAAATGCGGGGGTTGGGCTGGAAATGCAGGTAGAATCTAGTGCCTCCCCCTGGACAGTGGAGGTAATTAGCGGACTTCCCCCTGCCAGGGAACACCTGTGACTCCAGGCAGCTGCTTGGAGGGCGGCCCCAAATCTCCCCCTCACACTCGGCCGCGTTCCGGAATTCTGAGTGTGGGGAGGTTCCGTCCTAAGTCTGCAGCTCCTGGGATCTCCTAGGAGCCTTCCGATTGTCTCCCCCGAGTGTCTCTTAGTGCGGGCTGACGGCGAAAGGCGGGTTTTGGGCTGGAAATGCAGGTAGCATGTAATGCCTTCCCCTGGACAGGGGAGGTAATTAGCGTACTTCCCCTGACAGGGAACAGCTGTGACAACAGGAAGCTGCGTGGAGGGCGGCCCCAAACCTCCCCCACCCACTCAGCCTCGTTCCGGAATTCTGAGAGTTGGGAGGTTCCGTCCTATGTCTGCAGCGCCTGGGATCTCCTAGAAGCCATCCGCGTGTCTCCCACGAGTGACTCCTAGTGCGGGCAGCCGGGGAAATGCGGGGGTTTTGATGGTAATGCAGGAAGCATTTAGTGCCTCCACCTGGACAGGGGAGGAAATTAGCGAACTTCCCCCTGCCATGGAACAGCTGTGACACCAGGCAGCTCCGTGGAGGGTGGCCCCAAACCTCCCCCAACCACTCGTAATTGTTCCGTAATTCTGAGTGTGGGGAGGTTCCGTCCTCTGTCTGCAGCGCCTGCGATCTCCTAGGAGCCCTCCGCGTGTCTTACCCGAGTTTCTCCTGGTGCGGGCTGCCTGGGAAATTCGGGGGTTGGGCTGGAAATGCAGGAAGCATTTAGTGCCTCCCCCTGGACAGGGGAGGTAATTAGCGGAATTCCCCCTGCAAGGGAACAGCTTTGAAACCAGGCAGCTTCGAGGAGGGCTGCTCCAAACCTCCCGCACCCACTTGGCCGCGTTCCGGAATTCTGAGTGTGGGGTTTCCGTCCTCGGTCTGCAGCGCCTGGGATCTCCTAGGAGCCCTCCGGCTGTCTTCCACGAGTGACTCATAGTGCGGGCTGCCGGGGAAAGGCGGGGGTTGGGATGGAAATGCAGGAAGCGTTTAGTGCCTCCCCCTGGACAGGGGAGGAAATTAGCGAAATTCCCCCTGCCAGGGAACAGCTGTGACACCAGAAATCTGCGTGGATTGTGGCCCCAAACTTCCCCAAACCACTCGTAATTGTTCCGTAATTCTGAGTGTGGGGAGGTTCCGTCCTCTGTCTGCAGCGCCTGGGATCTCCTAGGAGCCCTCCGCGTGTCATCCCCGATAGAATCCTAGTGCGGGCTGCCGGGGAAAGGCGGGGGTTGGGCTGGAAATGCAGGAAACATGTAGTGCCTCCCCCTGGACAGGGGAGGTAATTAGCCGAATTCCCCCTGCTAGGGAACAGGTGTGAATCCAGGCAGCTGCGTGGAGGGCGCCCCAAAACCTCCCAAAACCACTCTTATTTATATCGTAATTCCAATTGTGGGGAGGTTCCTTTCTCTGTCTGCAGCGCCTGGTATCTCCTAGGAGCCATCCGCGGGCCTTCCCCTAGTGTCTCCTAGTGCGGGCTGCCAGGGAAAGCGGGGGTTGGGCAGGAAATGCTGGAAGCATTTAGTGCCTCCCCCTGGACAGGGGAGGTAATTAGCCTACTTCCCCTGACAGGGAACAGCTGTGACAACAGGCAACAACGTGGAGGGCTACTCGAAACCTCCCCCAACCACTCGGGCTCGTTCCGGATTTCTGAGTGTGGGGAGGTTCCGTCCTCTGACTGCAGCTCCTGGGATCTCATAGGAGCCCTCTGCGTTTCTTCCCCGAGAGTCTGCTATTGCGGTCTGCCAGGGAAATGCGGGGGTTGGGCTGGAAATGCAGGTAGAATGTAGTGCCTTCCCCTGGACAGTTGATGTAATTAACGGAATTCCCCCTGCCAGGGAACAGCTGTGACACCAGGCAGCTTTGTGGAGTGCGGCCCCAAACCTCCCCAACCCTCTCGTACGTATTCCGTAATTCTGAGTGTGGAGAGGTTCTGTCCTCTGTCTGCAGCTCTTGGGATCTACTAGGAGCACTCCACGTGTCTTCCCCGAGTGTCTCCTAGTGTGGGCTGCCCGGGAAACGCGGGGGTTGGGCTGGAAATGCAGGTAGCATCTAGTTCCTCACCCTGGACAGGGGAGGTAATTAGCGGACTTCCCCCAGACAGGGAACAGCTGTGACACCAGGCAGCTGCGTGGAGGTTGGACCCAATCCTCCCCCACCCACTCAGACGCATTTCGGAAATCTGAGTGTGGGGAGGTTCCGTCCTCTGTCTGCAGCTCTTGGGATCTACTAGGAGCCCTCCACGTGTCTTCCCTGAGTGTCTCCTAGGGCGGGCTGCCGTTGAAAGGTGGGGTTGGGCTGGAAATGAAGGTAGCATGTAGTGCCTCCTCCTGGACTGCGGAGGAATTTAGCGGACTTCCCCCTGCAAAGGAACAGCTATAACACCAGGCAGCTGCGTGGAGGGCGGCCCCAAACCTCCCCAAAACTCTCCAACTTATTCCGGATATCTGAGTGTGTGGAGGTTCCATCCTCTGTCTGCAGCGCGTGGGATCTACTAGGAGACCTCCGCAAGTTTTCCCCGAGTGTGTCCTAGTGCGGGCTGCCGGGGAAAAGCTGGGGTTTTGCAGGAAATGCAGGAACCATTTAGTGCCACCCCCTGTACAGGGGAGGTAATTAGAGGACTTCCCCCTGCCAGGGAACAGCTGTGACACCAGGCAGCTGCGTGGAGGGCGCCCAAAACCTCCCCAACCCACTCGTACGTGTTCCGTAATTCTGAGTGTGTGGAGGTTCCGTCCTCTGCCTGCAGCGCCTGGGATCTCCTAAGATTCCTCCGCGTGTCTTACCCGAGTGTCTCTAGTGTGGGCTTCCGGGGAAACGCGGGGGTTTGGCTGGAAATGCAGGTAGCATGTAGTGAATCCGCCTGGTCTGGGGAAGTAATTAGCGGACTTCCCCCAGACAGGGAACAGCTGTGACACCAGGCAGCTGAGTGGAGGGCGGTCCCAAACCTCCCCCAACCACTCGTAATTGTTCCGTAATTCTGAGTGTGGGGAGGTTCCGTCCTCTGTCTGCAGCGCCTGGGATCTCCTAGGAGCCTTCCGCGTGTCTTCCCCGAGTGACTCCTAATGCGTGCTGCCGGGGAAAGTCGGGGGTTGGCCTGGAAATGCAGGAAGCATCTAGTGGCTCCCCCTGGATAGGGGAGGTAATTAGCGGAATTCCACCTGCAAGGGAAGAGATGTGACACCAGGCAGCTGCGTGGAGGGCGGCCTTAAACCTCCCCCACCCACTCGGCCGCGTTCCGGATTTCTGAGTGTGGGGAGGTTCCGTCCTCTGTCTGCAGCGCATGGGATCTCCTAGGAGAAATCCGCGTATTTTCCCGATTGTCTCCTAGTGCGGGCTACATGGGAAAGTCGGGGGTTGGGCTGGAAATGCAGGTAGCATGTAGTGCCTTCCCCTGGACAGTTGATGTAATTAACGGAATTCCCCCTGCCAGGGAACAGCTGTGACACCAGGCAGCTTTGTGGAGTGCGGCCCCAAACCTCCCCAACCCTCTCGTACGTATTCCGTAATTCTGAGTGTGGGGAGGTTCCGTCCTCTGTCTGCGGCACCTGGGATCTCCTAGGAGCCCTCCGCGTGTCTTCCCTGAGTGTCTACTATTGTGGGCTGCCGGGGAAAGCTTTGGGTTGGGCTGGAAATACATTTAGCATCTAGTGCCTCAACCTGGACAGAGGAGGTAATTAGCGGACTTCCCCCTGCAAGGGAACAGCTGTGACACAAGGCAGGTGCGTGGAGTGCGGCCGCAATCCACCCCCACCCACTCGGCCGCGTTCCGGAATTCTGAGTGTGGGGAGGTACCGTCCTCTGTCTGCATCCCCTGGGATCTCCTAGGAGCCTTCCGCGTGTCTTCCCCGAGTGACTCCTATTGCGGGCTGCCGGGGAAAGGCAGGGGTAGGGCTGGAAATGCAGGTATCATCTAGTGCCCCCAACTGGACAGGGGAGGTAATTAGCGGACTTCCCCCTGCCAGGGAACACCTGTGACTCCAGGCAGCTGCGTGGAGGGCGGCCACAAACGTCCCCAATCCACTCGGCCGCGTTCCGGAATTCTGAGTTTGGGGAGGTTCCGTCCTCTGTCTGCAGCGCCTGGGATATCCTATGAGCATTCCGCGTGTCTTCCCCGAGTGTCTCCTAGTGCGGGCTGCCTGGGAAATTCGGGGGTTGTGATGGAAATACAGGAAGCATGTAGTGCCTTCCCCTGGACAGAGGATGTAATTAGCGGATTTCCCCCTAAAAGGGAACAGCTCGGACACCAGGAAGCTGCGTGGAGTGCGCCCCAAAACCTCCCCAAACCACTCGTATTTATTCCGTAATTCTGATGGTGGGGAGGTTCCTTCCCCTGTCTGCAGCACTTGGGATCTCATAGGAGAACTCCGCGTGTCTTCAACGAGTGACACTTAGTGCGGGCTGCCGGGGAAAGGCGGGGGTTGCGATGGAAATGCAGGAAGCATTTAGTGCCTCCCCCTGGACAGGGGAGGAAATTAGACAAGTTCCCACTGCAAAAGAACAGCTGTGACACGAGACAGATCCGTGGAGTGTGGCCCCAAACCTCCCCGAACCACTCGTAATTGTTCCGTAATTCTGAGTGTGGGGAGGTTCCGTCCTCTGTCTGCAGCACTTGGGATCTCCTAGGAGCCCTCCGCGTGTCTTCCCAGATTGTCTCCTTGTGCGGGCTGCCGGTTAAAAGCCGGTGGTGGGATGGAATTGCAGGTAGAATCTAGTGCCTCCCCCTGGACAGGGGAGGTAATTAGCGGATTTCCCCCTGCCAGGGAACAGCTCTGACACCAGGCAGCTGCATGGAGTTCGCCCCAAAACCTCCCCAAACCACTCCTATTTATTCCGTAATTGTGACTGTATGGAGGGTCCTTCCTCTGTCTGCAGCACTTGGGATCTCCTAGGAGAACTCCGCGTGTCTTCCACGAGTGACCCTTAGTGCGGGCTGCCGGGGGAAGGCGGGGGTTGTGATGGAAATGCAGGAAGCTTTTAGTGCCTCCCCCTGGACATGGGAGGAAATTAGCGAACTTCCCCCTGCCAGGGAACAGCTGTGACACCAGGCAGCTCCGTGGAGTGTGGCCCCAAACCTCCCCGAACCACTCGTAATTGTTCCGTAATTCTGAGTGTGGGGAGGTTCCGTCCTCTTTCTGCAGCGCCTGGGATCTCCTAGGAGCCTTCCGCGTGTCTTCCCTGAGTGTCTCCTAGTGCGGGCTGCCGGGGAAATGCGGGGGTTGGGCTGGAAATGCAGGAAACATGTAGTGCCTCACCCTGGACAGAGGAGGTAATTAGCGGACTTCCCCCTGCCAGGGAACAGCTGTGACACCAGGTAGCTGCGTGGAGGGCGCCCCCAAACCTCCCCAAACCACTCCTATTTATTCCATAATTCTGATTTTTGGGAGTTTCCTTCCTCTGTCTGCAGCAATTGGGATCTCCTAGGAGCCCTCCGCGTGTCTTCCCTGAGTGTCTCCTAGTGCGGGCTGCCGGGGAAATTCGGGTGTTTGGCTGGAAATGCAGGTAATATCTAGTGCCTCCCCCTGGACAGGGGAGGTAATTAGCGGACTTCCCCCAGCCAGGGAACACCTGTGACTCCAGGCAGCTACGTGGAGGGCGGCCCCAAACCTCCGACACCCACTCGGCCACGTTCCGGAATTCTGAGTGTGGGGAGGTTCCGTCCTCTTTCTGCAGCGCATGGGATCTCCTAGAAGCCCTCCGATTGTTTTCCCCGAGTGTCTCCTAGTGCGGGAGGCCGGGGAAATGCGGGGGATTGGCTGGAAATGCAAGTAGCATCTAGTGCCTCACTCTGGACAGGGGAGGTAATTAGCGGACTTCCCCTGACAGGGAAGATCTGTGACAACAAGCAGCTGCGTGGAGGGCGGCCCCAATCTCCCCCACCCACTCATCCTCGTTCCGGAATTCTGAGAGTGGGGAGGTTCCGTCCTCTGTCTGCAGCGCCTGGGATCACCTAGGAGCCATCCGTGTGTCTTCCCGGAGTGACTCGTAATGCGTTCTTCCGGGGAAAGTTTGGGGTTTGGCTGGAAATGCAGGAGGCATTTAGTGCCTCCCCCTGGACAGGGGAGGAAATTAGAAAAATTCCCCCTGCCAAGGAACAGCTGTGACACCAGACAGCTCCGTGGATTTTGGCCCCAAACCTCCCCGAAACACTCGTAATTGTTCCGTAATTCTGAGTGTGGGGAGGTTCCGTCCTCTGTCTGCAGCGACTGGGATCTCCTAGGAGCCATCCGCGTGTCTTCCCCGAGTATCTCCTAGTGCGGGCTGCCGGGGAAATGCGGGGGTTGTGCTGGAAATGCTGGAAACATGTAGTGCCTCACCCTGGACAAAGGAGGTAATTAGCGGAGTTCCCCCTGCCAGGGAACAGCTGTGACACCAGGCAGCTGCGTGGAGGTCGCCCCCAAAACTCCCCAAACCACTCCTATTTATTCCTTAATTCTGATTGTGGGGAGGTTCCTTCCTCTGTCTGCAGCACTTGGGATCTCCTAGGAGCCCTCCGCGTGTCTTCTACGAGTGTGTCTTAGTGCGGGCTGCCGGGGAAAGTCGGGGGTTGAGCTGGAAATGCAGGTAGCATGTAATGCCTTCCCCTGGACAGGGGAGGTAATTAGCGTACTTCCCCTGACTGGGAACAGCTGTGACAACATGCAGCTGCGTGGAGTGCGGCCCCAAACCTCCCCCACCCACTCAGCCTCGTTCGGGAATTCTGAGAGTTGGGAGGTTCCGTCCTCGTTCTGCAGCGCCTGGGATCACCTAGGAGCCCTCCGGGTGTCTTCCCAGAGTGACTCTTCATGCGTGCTGCCAGGGAAAGCGGGGGTTGGGCAGGAAAAGCAGGATGCATTTAGGGCCTCCCCCTGGACAGGGGAGGTAATTAGCGGAATTCCCCCTGCCAGGGAACAGCTGTGACACCAGGCAGCTGCGTGGAGGTCGCCCCCAAAACTCCCCAAACCACTCCTATTTATTCCTTAATTCTGATTGTGGGGAGGTTCCGTCCTCTGTCTGCAGCACCTGGGATCTATTAGGAGCCCTCCGCGTGTCTTACCCGAGTGTCTCCTAGTGCGGGCTGCCTGGGAAAGTCGGGGGTTGTGCTGGAAATGCAGGTAGCATGTAGTGCCTTCCCCTGGACAGGGGAGGTAATTAGCGTTCTTCCCCAGAAAGGGAACAGCTGTGACAACAGGCAGCTGCGTGGAGGGCGGCCCAAAACCTCCCATACCCACTCAGCCTCGTTCCGGAATTCTGAGAGTTGGGAGGTTCTGTCCTAAGTCTGCAGCGCCTGGGATCTCCTAGGAGCCATCCGCGTGTCTTCAACGAGTGACACCTAGTGCGGGCTGCCTGGGAAATGCGGGGGTTGTAATGGACATGCAGGAAGCATTTAGTGCCTCCATCTGACAGGGGAGGAATTTAGCGAACTTCCCCCTGCCAGGGTACAGCTGTGACACCAGGCAGCTCCGTGGAGGGTGGCCCCAAACCTCCCCCAACCACTCGTAATTGTTCCATAATTCTGAGTGTGGGGAGGTTCCGTCCTTTGTCTGCAGCACCTGGGATCTCCTAGGAGCCCTCCGCGTGTCTTCCCCGAGTGACTACTAATGCGTGCTGCCGGGGAAAGGCGGGGGTTGGGCTGGAAATGCAGGAAGCATTTAGTGCCTCCCCCTGGACAGGGGAGGTAATTAGCGGACTTCCCCCTGCCAGGGAACACCTGTGACACCAGGCAGCTGCGTGGAGGGCACAATAAAACCTCCCCAAACCACTCCTATTTATTCCATAATTCCGATTGTGGGGAGGTACCTTCCTCTATCTGCAGCCATTGGGATCTCCTAGGAGCCCTCCGTGTGTCTTCCCTGAGTGTCTCCTAGTGCGGGCTCCCGGGGAAATGCGGGGGTTGGGCTGGAAATGCAGGTAGAATGTAATGCCTTCCCCTGGACAGGGGAGGTAATTAGCGGACTTCCCCCTGCCAGGGAACAGCTGTGACACCAGGCAGCTGCGTGGAGGGCGCCCAAAACCTCCCCAACCCACTCGTACGTGTTCCGTAATTCTGAGTGTGTGGAGGTTCCGTCCTCTGCCTGCAGCGCCTTGGATCTCCTAAGATTCCTCCGCGTGTCTTACCCGAGTGTCTCTAGTGTGGGCTTCCGGGGAAACGCGGGGGTTTGGCTGGAAATGCAGGTAGCATGTAGTGAATCCGCCTGGTCTGGGGAAGTAATTAGCGGACTTCCCCCAGACAGGGAACAGCTGTGACACCAGGCAGCTGAGTGGAGGGCGGTCCCAAACCTCCCCCAACCACTCGTAATTGTTCCGTAATTCTGAGTGTGGGGAGGTTCCGTCCTCTGTCTGCAGCGCCTGGGATCTCCTAGGAGCCTTCCGCGTGTCTTCCCCGAGTGACTCCTAATGCGTGCTGCCGGGGAAAGTCGGGGGTTGGCCTGGAAATGCAGGAAGCATCTAGTGGCTCCCCCTGGATAGGGGAGGTAATTAGCGGAATTCCACCTGCAAGGGAAGAGATGTGACACCAGGCAGCTGCGTGGAGGGCGGCCTTAAACCTCCCCCACCCACTCGGCCGCGTTCCGGATTTCTGAGTGTGGGGAGGTTCCGTCCTCTGTCTGCAGCGCATGGGATCTCCTAGGAGAAATCCGCGTATTTTCCCGATTGTCTCCTAGTGCGGGCTACATGGGAAAGTCGGGGGTTGGGCTGGAAATGCAGGTAGCATGTAGTGCCTCCCCCTGGACACGGGAGGTATTTGGCGGAATTCCCCTGACAGGGAATAGCTGTGACAACAGGCAGCTGCGTGGAGGGCGGCCCCAAACCTCCCCCACCCACTCGGGCTCGTTCCGGATTTCTGAGTGTGGGGAGGTTCCGTCCTCTGAATGCAGCTCCTGGGATCTCATAGGAGCCCTCTGCGTTTCTTCCCCGAGAGTCTGCTATTGCGGTCTGCCAGGGAAATGCGGGGGTTGGGCTGGAAATGCAGGTAGAATGTAGTGCCTTCCCCTGGACAGTTGATGTAATTAACGGAATTCCCCCTGCCAGGGAACAGCTGTGACACCAGGCAGCTTTGTGGAGTGCGGCCCCAAACCTCCCCAACCCTCTCGTACGTATTCCGTAATTCTGAGTGTGGAGAGGTTCTGTCCTCTGTCTGCAGCTCTTGGGATCTACTAGGAGCACTCCACGTGTCTTCCCCGAGTGTCTCCTAGTGTGGGCTGCCCGGGAAACGCGGGGGTTGGGCTGGAAATGCAGGTAGCATCTAGTTCCTCACCCTGGACAGGGGAGGTAATTAGCGGACTTCCCCCAGACAGGGAACAGCTGTGACACCAGGCAGCTGCGTGGAGGTCGGACCCAATCCTCCCCCACCCACTCAGACGCATTTCGGAAATCTGAGTGTGGGGAGGTTCCGTCCTCTGTCTGCAGCTCTTGGGATCTACTAGGAGCCCTCCACGTGTCTTCCCTGAGTGTCTCCTAGGGCGGGCTGCCGTTGAAAGGTGGGGTTGGGCTGGAAATGAAGGTAGCATGTAGTGCCTCCTCCTGGACTGCGGAGGAATTTAGCGGACTTCCCCCTGCAAAGGAACAGCTATAACACCAGGCAGCTGCGTGGAGGGCGGCCCCAAACCTCCCCAAAACTCTCCAACTTATTCCGGATATCTGAGTGTGTGGAGGTTCCATCCTCTGTCTGCAGCGCGTGGGATCTACTAGGAGACCTCCGCAAGTTTTCCCCGAGTGTGTCCTAGTGCGGGCTGCCGGGGAAAAGCTGGGGTTTTGCAGGAAATGCAGGAACCATTTAGTGCCACCCCCTGTACAGGGGAGGTAATTAGAGGACTTCCCCCTGCCAGGGAACAGCTGTGACACCAGGCAGCTGCGTGGAGGGCGCCCAAAACCTCCCCAACCCACTCGTACGTGTTCCGTAATTCTGAGTGTGTGGAGGTTCCGTCCTCTGCCTGCAGCGCCTGGGATCTCCTAAGATTCCTCCGCGTGTCTTACCCGAGTGTCTCTAGTGTGGGCTTCCGGGGAAACGCGGGGGTTTGGCTGGAAATGCAGGTAGCATGTAGTGAATCCGCCTGGTCTGGGGAAGTAATTAGCGGACTTCCCCCAGACAGGGAACAGCTGTGACACCAGGCAGCTGAGTGGAGGGCGGTCCCAAACCTCCCCCAACCACTCGTAATTGTTCCGTAATTCTGAGTGTGGGGAGGTTCCGTCCTCTGTCTGCAGCGCCTGGGATCTCCTAGGAGCCTTCCGCGTGTCTTCCCCGAGTGACTCCTAATGCGTGCTGCCGGGGAAAGTCGGGGGTTGGCCTGGAAATGCAGGAAGCATCTAGTGGCTCCCCCTGGATAGGGGAGGTAATTAGCGGAATTCCACCTGCAAGGGAAGAGATGTGACACCAGGCAGCTGCGTGGAGGGCGGCCTTAAACCTCCCCCACCCACTCGGCCGCGTTCCGGATTTCTGAGTGTGGGGAGGTTCCGTCCTCTGTCTGCAGCGCATGGGATCTCCTAGGAGAAATCCGCGTATTTTCCCGATTGTCTCCTAGTGCGGGCTACATGGGAAAGTCGGGGGTTGGGCTGGAAATGCAGGTAGCATGTAGTGCCTCCCCCTGGACACGGGAGGTATTTAGCGGAATTCCCCTGACAGGGAATAGCTGTGACAACAGGCAGCTGCGTGGAGGGCGGCCCCAAACCTCCCCCACCCACTCGGGCTCGTTCCGGATTTCTGAGTGTGGGGAGGTTCCGTCCTCTGACTGCAGCTCCTGGGATCTCATAGGAGCCCTCTGCGTTTCTTCCCCGAGAGTCTGCTATTGCGGTCTGCCAGGGAAATGCGGGGGTTGGGCTGGAAATGCAGGTAGAATGTAGTGCCTTCCCCTGGACAGTTGATGTAATTAACGGAATTCCCCCTGCCAGGGAACAGCTGTGACACCAGGCAGCTTTGTGGAGTGCGGCCCCAAACCTCCCCAACCCTCTCGTACGTATTCCGTAATTCTGAGTGTGGGGAGGTTCCGTCCTCTGTCTGCGGCACCTGGGATCTCCTAGGAGCCCTCCGCGTGTCTTCCCTGAGTGTCTACTATTGTGGGCTGCCGGGGAAAGCTTTGGGTTGGGCTGGAAATGCATTTAGCATCTAGTGCCTCAACCTGGACAGAGGAGGTAATTAGCGGACTTCCCCCTGCAAGGGAACAGCTGTGACACCAGGCAGGTGCGTGGAGTGCGGCCGCAATCCACCCCCACCCACTCGGCCGCGTTCCGGAATTCTGAGTGTGGGGAGGTACCGTCCTCTGTCTGCATCCCCTGGGATCTCCTAGGAGCCTTCCGCGTGTCTTCCCCGAGTGACTCCTATTGCGGGCTGCCGGGGAAAGGCAGGGGTAGGGCTGGAAATGCAGGTATCATCTAGTGCCCCCAACTGGACAGGGGAGGTAATTAGCGGACTTCCCCCTGCCAGGGAACACCTGTGACTCCAGGCAGCTGCGTGGAGGGCGGCCACAAACGTCCCCAATCCACTCGGCCGCGTTCCGGAATTCTGAGTTTGGGGAGGTTCCGTCCTCTGTCTGCAGCGCCTGGGATATCCTATGAGCATTCCGCGTGTCTCCCCCGAGTGTCTCCTAGTGCGGGCTGCCTGGGAAAGTCGGGGGTTGTGATGGAAATACAGGAAGCATGTAGTGCCTTCCCCTGGACAGAGGATGTAATTAGCGGATTTCCCCCTAAAAGGGAACAGCTCGGACACCAGGAAGCTGCGTGGAGTGCGCCCCAAAACCTCCCCAAACCACTCGTATTTATTCCGTAATTCTGATGGTGGGGAGGTTCCTTCCCCTGTCTGCAGCACTTGGGATCTCATAGGAGAACTCCGCGTGTCTTCAACGAGTGACACTTAGTGCGGGCTGCCGGGGAAAGGCGGGGGTTGCGATGGAAATGCAGGAAGCATTTAGTGCCTCCCCCTGGACAGGGGAGGAATTCAGCGAAATTACCCCTGCCAGGGAATACCTGTGACACCCGGCACCTGCGTGGAGGGCGGTACCAAATCTCCCCCACCCACTCGGCCGCGTTCCGGAATTTTGAGTGTGGGGAAGTTCCGTCCTCTATCTGCAGTGCCTGGGAACTCCTAGGAGCCCTCCGCGTGTCTTCCCAGAGTTTCTCCTTTTGCGGGCTGCCGGTTAAAGGCCGGTGGTGGGATGGAAATGCAGGAAGCATTTAGTGCCTCCCCCTGGACAGGGGAGGAAATTAGACAAGTTCCCACTGCAAAAGAACAGCTGTGACACGAGACAGATCCGTGGAGTGTGGCCCCAAACCTCCCCGAACCACTCGTAATTGTTCCGTAATTCTGAGTGTGGGGAGGTTCCGTCCTCTGTCTGCAGCACTTGGGATCTCCTAGGAGCCCTCCGCGTGTCTTCCCAGATTGTCTCCTTGTGCGGGCTGCCGGTTAAAAGCCGGTGGTGGGATGGAATTGCAGGTAGAATCTAGTGCCTCCCCCTGGACAGGGGAGGTAATTAGCGGACTTCCCCCTGCCAGGGAACAGCTCTGACACCAGGCAGCTGCATGGAGTTCACCCCAAAACCTCCCCAAACCACTCCTATTTATTCCGTAATTGTGACTGTGTGGAGGGTCCTTCCTCTGTCTGCAGCACTTGGGATCTCCTAGGAGAACTCCGCGTGTCTTCCACGAGTGACCCTTAGTGCGGGCTGCCGGGGGAAGGCGGGGGTTGTGATGGAAATGCAGGAAGCATTTAGTGCCTCCCCCTGGACATGGGAGGAAATTAGCGAACTTCCCCCTGACAGGGAACAGCTGTGACACCAGGCAGCTCCGTGGAGTGTGGCCCCAAACCTCCCCGAACCACTCGTAATTGTTCCGTAATTCTGAGAGTGGGGAGGATCCGTCCTCTTTCTGCAGCGCCTGGGATCTCCTAGGAGCCTTCTGCGTGTCTTCCCTGAGTGTCTCCTAGTGCGGGCTGCCGGGGAGATGCGGGGGTTGGGCTGGAAATGCA
The DNA here is from genome assembly GCF_048773025.1 of Camelus bactrianus. Lineage (NCBI taxonomy): Eukaryota > Metazoa > Chordata > Mammalia > Artiodactyla > Camelidae > Camelus > Camelus bactrianus. The sequence goes on from NC_133546.1 coordinate 90,151,296, forward strand.
GGAAACATGTAGTGCCTCACCCTGGACAGAGGAGGTAATTAGCGGACTTCCCCCTGCCAGGGAACAGCTGTGACACCAGGTAGCTGCGTGGAGGGCGCCCCCAAACTTCCCCAAACCACTCCTATTTATTCCATAATTCTGATTTTTGGGAGTTTCCTTCCTCTGTCTGCAGCAATTGGGATCTCCTAGGAGCCCTCCGCGTGTCTTCCCTGAGTGTCTCCTAGTGCGGGCTGCCGGGGAAATTCGGGTGTTTGGCTGGAAATGCAGGTAATATCTAGTGCCTCCCCCTGGACAGGGGAGGTAATTAGCGAACTTCCCCCAGCCAGGGAACACCTGTGACTCCAGGCAGCTACGTGGAGGGCGGCCCCAAACCTCCGACACCCACTCGGCCGCGTTCCGGAATTCTGAGTGTGGGGAGGTTCCGTCCTCTGTCTGCAGCGCCTGGGATCTCCTAGGAGCCCTCCGATTGTTTTCCCCGAGTGTCTCCTAGTGCGGGAGGCCGGGGAAAGGCGGGGGATTGGCTGGAAATGCAAGTAGCATCTAGTGCCTCACTCTGGACAGGGGAGGTAATTAGCGGACTTCCCCTGACAGGGAAGATCTGTGACAACAAGCAGCTGCGTGGAGGGCGGCCCCAATCTCCCCCACCCACTCATCCTCGTTCCGGAATTCTGAGAGTGGGGAGGTTCCGTCCTCTGTCTGCAGCGCCTGGGATCACCTAGGAGCCATCCGTGTGTCTTCCCGGAGTGACTCGTAATGCGTTCTTCCGGGGTAAGTTTGGGGTTTGGCTGGAAATGCAGGAGGCATTTAGTGCTTCCCCCTGGACAGGGGAGGTAATTAGCGGACTTCCCCCTGCCAGGGAACAGGTGTGACACCAGACAGCTGCGTGGAGGGCGCCCCAAAACCTCCCCAAATCACTCCTATTTATTCCGTAATTCCGATAGTGGGGAGGTTCCTTCTTCTGTCTGCAGCGACTGGGATCTCCTAGGAGCCCTCCGCGTGTCTTCCCAGAGTGTCTCCTTTTGCGGGCTGCCGGTTAAAGGCCGGTGGTGGAATGGAAATGCAGGAAGCATTTAGTGCCTCCCCCTGGACAGGGGAGGAAATTAGAAAAATTCCCCCTGCCAAGGAACAGCTGTGACACCAGACAGCTCCGTGGATTTTGGCCCCAAACCTCCCCGAAACACTCGTAATTGTTCCGTAATTCTGAGTGTGGGGAGGTTCCGTCCTCTGTCTGCAGCGACTGGGATCTCCTAGGAGCCATCCGCGTGTCTTCCCCGAGTATCTCCTAGTGCGGGCTGCCGGGGAAATGCGGGGGTTGTGCTGGAAATGCTGGAAACATGTAGTGCCTCACCCTGGACAAAGGAGGTAATTAGCGGAGTTCCCCCTGCCAGGGAATAGCTGTGACACCAGGCAGCTGCGTGGAGGTCGCCCCCAAAACTCCCCAAACCACTCCTATTTATTCCTTAATTCTGATTGTGGGGAGGTTCCTTCCTCTGTCTGCAGCACTTGGGATCTCCTAGGAGCCCTCCGCGTGTCTTCTACGAGTGTCTCTTAGTGCGGGCTGCCGGGGAAAGTCGGGGGTTGAGCTGGAAATGCAGGTAGCATGTAATGCCTTCCCCTGGACAGGGGAGGTAATTAGCGTACTTCCCCTGACTGGGAACAGCTGTGACAACATGCAGCTGCGTGGAGTGCGGCCCCAAACCACCCCCACCCACTCAGCCTCGTTCGGGAATTCTGAGAGTTGGGAGGTTCCGTCCTTGTTCTGCAGCGCCTGGGATCACCTAGGAGCCCTCCGGGTGTCTTCCCAGAGTGACTCTTCATGCGTGCTGCCAGGGAAAGCGGGGGCTGGGCAGGAAAAGCAGGATGCATTTAGGGCCTCCCCCTGGACAGGGGAGGTAATTAGCAAAATTCCCCCTGCCAGGGATCAGCTGTGAAACCAGGCAGCTGCATGGATGGCGGCCCTAAACCTCCCCCACCCATTCTGACGCGTTCCGGAATTCTAAGTGTGGGGAGGTTCCGTCCTCTGTCTGCAGCACCTGGGATCTATTAGGAGCCCTCCGCGTGTCTTACCCGAGTGTCTCCTAGTGCGGGCTGCCTGGGAAAGTCGGGGGTTGGGCTGGAAATGCAGGTAGCATGTAGTGCCTTCCCCTGGACAGGGGAGGTAATTAGCGTTCTTCCCCAGAAAGGGAACAGCTGTGACAACAGGCAGCTGCGTGGAGGGCGGCCCCAAACCTCCCCTACCCACTCAGCCTCGTTCCGGAATTCTGAGAGTTGGGAGGTTCCGTCCTAAGTCTGCAGCGCCTGGGATCTCCTAGGAGCCATCCGCGTGTCTTCCACGAGTGACACCTAGTGCGGGCTGCCTGGGAAATGCGGGGGTTGTAATGGACATGCAGGAAGCATTTAGTGCCTCCATCTGACAGGGGAGGAATTTAGCGAACTTCCCCCTGCCAGGGTACAGCTGTGACACCAGGCAGCTCCGTGGAGGGTGGCCCCAAACCTCCCCCAACCACTCGTAATTGTTCCATAATTCTGAGTGTGGGGAGGTTCCGTCCTTTGTCTGCAGCACCTGGGATCTCCTAGGAGCCCTCCGCGTGTCTTCCCCGAGTGACTCCTAATGCGTGCTGCCGGGGAAAGGCGGGGGTTGGGCTGGAAATGCAGGAAGCATTTAGTGCCTCCCCCTGGACAGGGGAGGTAATTAGCGGACTTCCCCCTGCCAGGGAACAGCTGTGACACCAGGCAGCTGCGTGGAGGGCGCCCCAAAACCTCCCCAAACCACTCCTATTTATTCCATAATTCCGATTGTGGGGAGGTACCTTCCTCTATCTGCAGCCATTGGGATCTCCTAGGAGCCCTCCGTGTGTCTTCCCTGAGTGTCTCCTAGTGCGGGCTCCCGGGGAAATGCGGGGGTTGGGCTGGAAATGCAGGTAGAATCTAGTGCCTCCCCCTGGACAGTGGAGGTAATTAGCGGACTTCCCCCTGCCAGGGAACACCTGTGACTCCAGGAAGCTGCTTGGAGGGCGGCCCCAAATCTCCCCCACACACTCGGCCGCGTTCCGGAATTCTGAGTGTGGGGAGGTTCCGTCCTATGTCTGCAGCTCCTGGGATCTCCTAGGAGCCCTCCGATTGTCTTCCCCGAGTGTCTCTTAGAGCGGGCTCCCGGGGAAATGCGGGGGTTGGGCTGTAAATGCAGGTAGAATGTAATGCCTTCCCCTGGACAGGGGAGGTAATTAGCGTACTTCCCCAGAAAGGGAACAGCTGTGACAACAGGCAGCTGCGTGGAGGGCGGCCCCAAACCTCCCCTACCCACTCAGCCTCGTTCCGGAATTCTGAGAGTTGGGAGGTTCCGTCCTAAGTCTGCAGGGCCTGGGATTTCCTAGGAGCCATCCGCGTGTCTTCCACGAGTGACTCTTAGTGCGGGCTGCCGGGGAAAGCGGGGGTTGTGATGGAAATGCAGGAAGCATTTAGTGCCTCCACCTGGACAGGGGAGGAATTTAGCGAACTTCCCCCTGCCAGGGTACAGCTGTGACACCAGTCAGCTCCGTGGGGGGTGGCCCCAAACCTTCCCCAACCACTCGTTATTTTTCCGTAATTCTGAGTGTGGGGAGGGTCCGTCCTCTGTCTGCAGCACCTGGGATCTCCTAGGAGCCATCCGCGTGTCTTCCCCGAGTGACTCCTAATGTGTGCTGACGGGGAAAGGCGGGGGTTGTGCTGGAAATGCAGGAAGCATTTAGTGCCTTCCCCTGGACAGGGGAGGTAATTAGCGGACTTCCCCCTGCCAGGGAACAGGTGTGACTCCAGGCAGCTGCGTGGAGGGCGCCCCCAAACCTCCCCAAACCACTCTTACTTATTCCGTAATTCTGAGTGTGGGGAGGTTCCGTCCACTGTCTGCAGCCCTTGGGATCTCCTAGGAGCCGTCCTTGTGCCTTCCCTGAGTGTCTCCTAGTGCGGGCTCCCTGGGAAATGCGGGGGTTGTGCTGGAAATGCAGGTAGAATCTAGTGCCTCCCCCTGTACAGGGGAGGTAATTAGCGGACTTCCCCCTGCCAGGGAACAGCTGTGACAACAGCAGCTGCGTGGAGGGCGCCCCCAAACCTCCCCAAACCACTCCTACTTATTCCGTAATTCTGAGTGTGGGGAGGTTCCGTCCACTGTCTGCAGCACTTGGGATCTCCTAGGAGCCCCCCGCGTGTCTTCCCAGAGTCTCTCCTAGTGCGTGCTGCCTGGGTAAGTCGGGGATTGGGCTGGAAATTCAGGTAGAATGTAGTGCCTTCCCCTGGACAGGGGAGGTAATTAGCGTACTTCGCCAGAAAGGGAACAGCTGTGACAACAGGCAGCTGCGTGGAGGGCGGCCCCAAACCTCCCCTACCCACTCAGCCTCGTTCCGGAATTCTGAGAGTTGGGAGGTTCCGTCCTAAGTCTGCAGCGCCTGGGAACTCCTAGGAGCCATCCGCGTGTCTTCCACGAGTGACACCTAGTGCGGGCTGCCTGGGAAAGGCCAGGGTTGTGATGGAAATGCAGGAAGCATTTAGTGCCTCCACCTGGACAGGGGAGGGATTTAGCGAAATTCCCCCTGCCAGGGTACAGCTGTGATACCAAGCAGCTCCGTGGAGGTTGGCCCCAAACCTCACACAACCACTCGTAATTTTTCCGTAATTCTGAGTGTGGGGAGGTTCCGTCCTCTGTCTGCAGCGCCTAGGATCTCCTATGAGCCATCCACGTGTCTTCCCCGAGTGATTCCTAATGCGTGCTGTCGGGGAAAGCGGGGGTTGGGCTGGAAATGCAGGAAGCATTTAGTGCCTCCCCCTGGACAGGGGAGGAATTTAGCAAAATTCCCCCTGCCAGGGAATACCTGTGACACCCGGCACCTGCGTGGAGGGCGGTACCAAATCTCCCCCACACACTCGGCCGCGTTCAGGAATTCTGAGTGTGGGGAAGTTCCGTCCTCTATCTGCAGTGCCTGGGATCTCCTAGGAGCCCTCCGCGTGTCTTCCCAGAGTTTCTCCTTTTGCGGGCTGCCGGTTAAAGGCCGGTGGTGGGATGGAAATGCAGGAAGCATTTAGTGCCTCTCCCTGGACAGGGGAGGAAATTAGACAAGTTCCCCCTGCAAAAGAACAGCTGTGATACCAGACAGATCCGTGAAGTGTGGCCCCAAACCTCCCCGAACCACTCGTAATTGTTCCGTAATTCTGAGTGTGGGGAGGTTCCGTCCTCTATCTGCAGCACTTGGGATCTCCTAGGAGCCCTCCGCGTGTCTTCCCAGATTGTCTCCTTGTGCGGGCTGCCGGTTAAAAGCCGGTGGTGGGATGGAATTGCAGGTAGAATCTAGTGCCTCCCCCTGGACAGGGGAGGTAATTAGCGGACTTCCCCCTGCCAGGGAACAGCTCTGACACCAGGCAGCTGCATGGAGTTCACCCCAAAACCTCCCCAAACCACTCCTATTTATTCCGTAATTGTGACTGTGTGGAGGGTCCTTCCTCTGTCTGCAGCACTTGGGATCTCCTAGGAGAACTCCGCGTGTCTTCCACGAGTGACCCTTAGTGCGGGCTGCCGGGGAAAGGCGGGGGTTTTGATGGAAATGCAGGAAGCATTTAGTGCCTCCCCCTGGACATGGGAGGAAATTAGCGAACTTCCCCCTGCCAGGGAACAGCTGTGACACCAGGCAGCTCCGTGGAGTGTGGCCCCAAACCTCCCCGAACCACTCGTAATTGTTCCGTAATTCTGAGTGTGGGGAGGATCCGTCCTCTTTCTGCAGCGCCTGGGATCTCCTAGGAGCCTTCTGCGTGTCTTCCCTGAGTGTCTCCTAGTGCGGGCTGCCGGGGAAATGCGGGGGTTGGGCTGGAAATGCAGGAAACATGTAGTGCCTCACCCTGGACAGAGGAGGTAATTAGCGGAATTCCCCCTGCCAGGGAACAGCTGTGACACCAGGTAGCTGCGTGGAGGGCGCCCCCAAACCTCCCCAAACCACTCCTATTTATTCCATAATTCTGATTTTTGGGAGTTTCCTTCCTCTGTCTGCAGCAATTGGGATCTCCTAGGAGCCCTCCGCGTGTCTTCCCTGAGTGTCTCCTAGTGCGGGCTGCCGGGGAAATTCGGGTGTTTGGCTGGAAATGCAGGTAATATCTAGTGCCTCCCCCTGGACAGGGGAGGTAATTAGCGAACTTCCCCCAGCCAGGGAACACCTGTGACTCCAGGCAGCTACGTGGAGGGCGGCCCCAAACCTCCGACACCCACTCGGCCGCGTTCCGGAATTCTGAGTGTGGGGAGGTTCCGTCCTCTGTCTGCAGCGCCTGGGATCTCCTAGGAGCCCTCCGATTGTTTTCCCCGAGTGTCTCCTAGTGCGGGAGGCCGGGGAAAGGCGGGGGATTGGCTGGAAATGCAAGTAGCATCTAGTGCCTCACTCTGGACAGGGGAGGTAATTAGCGGACTTCCCCTGACAGGGAAGATCTGTGACAACAAGCAGCTGCGTGGAGGGCGGCCCCAATCTCCCCCACCCACTCATCCTCGTTCCGGAATTCTGAGAGTGGGGAGGTTCCGTCCTCTGTCTGCAGCGCCTGGGATCACCTAGGAGCCATCCGTGTGTCTTCCCGGAGTGACTCGTAATGCGTTCTTCCGGGGAAAGTTTGGGGTTTGGCTGGAAATGCAGGAGGCATTTAGTGCTTCCCCCTGGACAGGGGAGGTAATTAGCGGACTTCCCCCTGCCAGGGAACAGGTGTGACACCAGACAGCTGCGTGGAGGGCGCCCCAAAACCTCCCCAAATCACTCCTATTTATTCCGTAATTCCGATAGTGGGGAGGTTCCTTCTTCTGTCTGCAGCGACTGGGATCTCCTAGGAGCCCTCCGCGTGTCTTCCCAGAGTGTCTCCTTTTGCGGGCTGCCGGTTAAAGGCCGGTGGTGGAATGGAAATGCAGGAAGCATTTAGTGCCTCCCCCTGGACAGGGGAGGAAATTAGAAAAATTCCCCCTGCCAAGGAACAGCTGTGACACCAGACAGCTCCGTGGATTTTGGCCCCAAACCTCCCCGAAACACTCGTAATTGTTCCGTAATTCTGAGTGTGGGGAGGTTCCGTCCTCTGTCTGCAGCGACTGGGATCTCCTAGGAGCCATCCGCGTGTCTTCCCCGAGTATCTCCTAGTGCGGGCTGCCGGGGAAATGCGGGGGTTGTGCTGGAAATGCTGGAAACATGTAGTGCCTCACCCTGGACAAAGGAGGTAATTAGCGGAGTTCCCCCTGCCAGGGAATAGCTGTGACACCAGGCAGCTGCGTGGAGGTCGCCCCCAAAACTCCCCAAACCACTCCTATTTATTCCTTAATTCTGATTGTGGGGAGGTTCCTTCCTCTGTCTGCAGCACTTGGGATCTCCTAGGAGCCCTCCGCGTGTCTTCTACGAGTGTCTCTTAGTGCGGGCTGCCGGGGAAAGTCGGGGGTTGAGCTGGAAATGCAGGTAGCATGTAATGCCTTCCCCTGGACAGGGGAGGTAATTAGCGTACTTCCCCTGACTGGGAACAGCTGTGACAACATGCAGCTGCGTGGAGTGCGGCCCCAAACCACCCCCACCCACTCAGCCTCGTTCGGGAATTCTGAGAGTTGGGAGGTTCCGTCCTTGTTCTGCAGCGCCTGGGATCACCTAGGAGCCCTCCGGGTGTCTTCCCAGAGTGACTCTTCATGCGTGCTGCCAGGGAAAGCAGGGGCTGGGCAGGAAAAGCAGGATGCATTTAGGGCCTCCCCCTGGACAGGGGAGGTAATTAGCAAAATTCCCCCTGCCAGGGATCAGCTGTGAAACCAGGCAGCTGCATGGATGGCGGCCCTAAACCTCCCCCACCCATTCTGACGCGTTCCGGAATTCTAAGTGTGGGGAGGTTCCGTCCTCTGTCTGCAGCACCTGGGATCTATTAGGAGCCCTCCGCGTGTCTTACCCGAGTGTCTCCTAGTGCGGGCTGCCTGGGAAAGTCGGGGGTTGGGCTGGAAATGCAGGTAGCATGTAGTGCCTTCCCCTGGACAGGGGAGGTAATTAGCGTTCTTCCCCAGAAAGGGAACAGCTGTGACAACAGGCAGCTGCGTGGAGGGCGGCCCCAAACCTCCCCTACCCACTCAGCCTCGTTCCGGAATTCTGAGAGTTGGGAGGTTCCGTCCTAAGTCTGCAGCGCCTGGGATCTCCTAGGAGCCATCCGCGTGTCTTCCACGAGTGACACCTAGTGCGGGCTGCCTGGGAAATGCGGGGGTTGTAATGGACATGCAGGAAGCATTTAGTGCCTCCATCTGACAGGGGAGGAATTTAGCGAACTTCCCCCTGCCAGGGTACAGCTGTGACACCAGGCAGCTCCGTGGAGGGTGGCCCCAAACCTCCCCCAACCACTCCTATTTATTCCATAATTCCGATTGTGGGGAGGTACCTTCCTCTATCTGCAGCCATTGGGATCTCCTAGGAGCCCTCCGTGTGTCTTCCCTGAGTGTCTCCTAGTGCGGGCTCCCGGGGAAATGCGGGGGTTGGGCTGGAAATGCAGGTAGAATCTAGTGCCTCCCCCTGGACAGTGGAGGTAATTAGCGGACTTCCCCCTGCCAGGGAACACCTGTGACTCCAGGAAGCTGCTTGGAGGGCGGCCCCAAATCTCCCCCACACACTCGGCCGCGTTCCGGAATTCTGAGTGTGGGGAGGTTCCGTCCTATGTCTGCAGCTCCTGGGATCTCCTAGGAGCCCTCCGATTGTCTTCCCCGAGTGTCTCTTAGTGCGGACTCCCGGGGAAATGCGGGGGTTGGGCTGGAAATGCAGGTAGAATGTAATGCCTTCCCCTGGACAGGGGAGGTAATTAGCGTACTTCCCCAGAAAGGGAACAGCTGTGACAACAGGCAGCTGCGTGGAGGGCGGCCCCAAACCTCCCCTACCCACTCAGCCTCGTTCCGGAATTCTGAGAGTTGGGAGGTTCCGTCCTAAGTCTGCAGGGCCTGGGATTTCCTAGGAGCCATCCGCGTGTCTTCCACGAGTGACTCTTAGTGCGGGCTGCCGGGGAAAGCGGGGGTTGTGATGGAAATGCAGGAAGCATTTAGTGCCTCCACCTGGACAGGGGAGGAATTTAGCGAACTTCCCCCTGCCAGGGTACAGCTGTGACACCAGTCAGCTCCGTGGGGGGTGGCCCCAAACCTTCCCCAACCACTCGTAATTTTTCCGTAATTCTGAGTGTGGGGAGGGTCCGTCCTCTGTCTGCAGCACCTGGGATCTCCTAGGAGCCATCCGCGTGTCTTCCCCGAGTGACTCCTAATGTGTGCTGACGGGGAAAGGCGGGGGTTGTGCTGGAAATGCAGGAAGCATTTAGTGCCTTCCCCTGGACAGGGGAGGTAATTAGCGGACTTCCCCCTGCCAGGGAACAGGTGTGACTCCAGGCAGCTGCGTGGAGGGCGCCCCCAAACCTCCCCAAACCACTCTTACTTATTCCGTAATTCTGAGTGTGGGGAGGTTCCGTCCACTGTCTGCAGCCCTTGGGATCTCCTAGGAGCCGTCCTTGTGCCTTCCCTGAGTGTCTCCTAGTGCGGGCTCCCTGGGAAATGCGGGGGTTGTGCTGGAAATGCAGGTAGAATCTAGTGCCTCCCCCTGTACAGGGGAGGTAATTAGCGGACTTCCCCCTGCCAGGGAACAGCTGTGACAACAGCAGCTGCGTGGAGGGCGCCCCCAAACCTCCCCAAACCACTCCTACTTATTCCGTAATTCTGAGTGTGGGGAGGTTCCGTCCACTGTCTGCAGCACTTGGGATCTCCTAGGAGCCCCCCGCGTGTATTCCCAAAGTCTCTCCTAGTGCGTGCTGCCTGGGTAAGTCGGGGATTGGGCTGGAAATTCAGGTAGAATGTAGTGCCTTCCCCTGGACAGGGGAGGTAATTAGCGTACTTCGCCAGAAAGGGAACAGCTGTGACAACAGGCAGCTGCGTGGAGGGCGGCCCCAAACCTCCCCTACCCACTCAGCCTCGTTCCGGAATTCTGAGAGTTGGGAGGTTCCGTCCTAAGTCTGCAGCGCCTGGGAACTCCTAGGAGCCATCCGCGTGTCTTCCACGAGTGACACCTAGTGCGGGCTGCCGGGGAAAGGCCAGGGTTGTGATGGAAATGCAGGAAGCATTTAGTGCCTCCACCTGGACAGGGGAGGGATTTAGCGAAATTCCCCCTGCCAGGGTACAGCTGTGATACCAAGCAGCTCCGTGGAGGTTGGCCCCAAACCTCACACAACCACTCGTAATTTTTCCGTAATTCTGAGTGTGGGGAGGTTCCGTCCTCTGTCTGCAGCGCCTAGGATCTCCTATGAGCCATCCACGTGTCTTCCCCGAGTGATTCCTAATGCGTGCTGTCGGGGAAAGCGGGGGTTGGGCTGGAAATGCAGGAAGCATTTAGTGCCTCCCCCTGGACAGGGGAGGAATTTAGCAAAATTCCCCCTGCCAGGGAATACCTGTGACACCCGGCACCTGCGTGGAGGGCGGTACCAAATCTCCCCCACACACTCGGCCGCGTTCAGGAATTCTGAGTGTGGGGAAGTTCCGTCCTCTATCTGCAGTGCCTGGGATCTCCTAGGAGCCCTCCGCGTGTCTTCCCAGAGTTTCTCCTTTTGCGGGCTGCCGGTTAAAGGCCGGTGGTGGGATGGAAATGCAGGAAGCATTTAGTGCCTTTCCCTGGACAGGGGAGGAAATTAGACAAGTTCCCCCTGCAAAAGAACAGCTGTGATACCAGACATATCCGTGGAGTGTGGCCCCAAACCTCCCCGAACCACTCGTAATTGTTCCGTAATTCTGAGTGTGGGGAGGTTCCGTCCTCTGTCTGCAGCACTTGGGATCTCCTAGGAGCCCTCCGCGTGTCTTCCCAGATTGTCTCCTTGTGCGGGCTGCCGGTTAAAAGCCGGTGGTGGGATGGAATAGCAGGTAGCATCTAGTGTCTCCCCCTGGACAGGGGAGGTAATTAGCGGACTTCCCCCTGCCAGGGAACAGCTCTGACACCAGGCAGCTGCGTGGAGTTCGCCCCAAAACCTCCCCAAACCACTCCTATTTATTCCGTAATTGTGACTGTGTGGAGGATCCTTCCTCTGTCTGCAGCACTTGGGATCTCCTAGGAGAACTCCGCGTGTCTTCCACGAGTGACCCTTAGTGCGGGCTGCCGGGGAAATTCGGGTGTTTGGCTGGAAATGCAGGTAATATCTAGTGCCTCCCCCTGGACAGGGGATGTAATTAGCGAACTTCCCCCAGCCAGGGAACACCTGTGTCTCCAGGCAGCTACGTGGAGGGCGGCCCCAAACCTCCGACACCCACTCGGCCGCGTTCCGGAATTCTGAGTGTGGGGAGGTTCCGTCCTCTGTCTGCAGCGCCTGGGATCTCCTAGGAGCCCTCCGATTGTTTTCCCCGAGTGTCTCCTAGTGCGGGAGGCCGGGGAAAGGCGGGGGATTGGCTGGAAATGCAAGTAGCATCTAGTGCCTCACTCTGGACAGGGGAGGTAATTAGCGGACTTCCCCTGACAGGGAAGATCTGTGACAACAAGCAGCTGCGTGGAGGGCGGCCCCAATCTCCCCCACCCACTCATCCTCGTTCCGGAATTCTGAGAGTGGGGAGGTTCCGTCCTCTGTCTGCAGCGCCTGGGATCACCTAGGAGCCATCCGTGTGTCTTCCCGGAGTGACTCGTAATGCGTTCTTCCGGGGAAAGTTTGGGGTTTGGCTGGAAATGCAGGAGGCATTTTGCTTCCCCCTGGACAGGGGAGGTAATTAGCGGACTTCCCCCTGCCAGGGAACAGGTGTGACACCAGACAGCTGCGTGGAGGGCGCCCCAAAACCTCCCCAAATCACTCCTATTTATTCCATAATTCCGATAGTGGGGAGGTTCCTTCTTCTGTCTGCAGCGCCTGGGATCTCCTAGGAGCCTTCCGCGTGTCTTCCCCGAGTGGCTCCTAGTGCGGGCTGCCGGGGAAAAGTGGGGGTTTGGCTGGAAATGCAGGTAGCATCTAGTACCTCACCCTGGACTGGGAAGGTAATTAGCGGACTTCCCCCTGCCAGGGAATAGCTGTGACACCAGGCAGCTGCGTGGAGGGCGGCCTTAAACCTCCCTCACCCACTCGGCCGCGTTCCGGAATTCTGAGTGCGGGGAGGTTCCGTCCTATGTCTGCAGCACCTGGGATCTCCTCGGAGCCCTCGGCGTGTCTTCAACGAGTTTCTCTAGTGCGGGCAGCCGAGGAAAGGCGGGGGTTGTTCTGGAAATGCAGGTAGCATCTAGTGCCTCCCGCTGGAATGATGAGGTAATTAGCGGACTTCCCCCTGCCAGGGAACATTGTGACACCAGGCAGCTACGTGGAGGGCGCCCCCACAACTCCCCAGACCTCTCCTACTTATTCCGTAATTCTGAGTGTGGAGAGGTTCTGTCCTCTGTCTGCAGCTCTTGGGATCTACTAGGAGCACTCCACGTGTCTTCCCCGAGTGTCTCCTAGTGTGGGCTGCCCGGGAAACGCGGGGGTTGGGCTGGAAATGCAGGTAGCATCTAGTTCCTCACCCTGGACAGGGGAGGTAATTAGCGGACTTCCCCCAGACAGGGAACAGCTGTGACACCAGGCAGCTGCGTGGAGGTCGGACCCAATCCTCCCCCACCCACTCAGACGCATTTCGGAAATCTGAGTGTGGGGAGGTTCCGTCCTCTGTCTGCAGCTCTTGGGATCTACTAGGAGCCCTCCACGTGTCTTCCCTGAGTGTCTCCTAGGGCGGGCTGCCGTTGAAAGGTGGGGTTGGGCTGGAAATGAAGGTAGCATGTAGTGCCTCCTCCTGGACTGCGGAGGAATTTAGCGGACTTCCCCCTGCAAAGGAACAGCTATAACACCAGGCAGCTGCGTGGAGGGCGGCCCCAAACCTCCCCAAAACTCTCCAACTTATTCCGGATATCTGAGTGTGTGGAGGTTCCATCCTCTGTCTGCAGCGCGTGGGATCTACTAGGAGACCTCCGCAAGTTTTCCCCGAGTGTGTCCTAGTGCGGGCTGCCGGGGAAAAGCTGGGGTTTTGCAGGAAATGCAGGAACCATTTAGTGCCACCCCCTGTACAGGGGAGGTAATTAGAGGACTTCCCCCTGCCAGGGAACAGCTGTGACACCAGGCAGCTGCGTGGAGGGCGCCCAAAACCTCCCCAACCCACTCGTACGTGTTCCGTAATTCTGAGTGTGTGGAGGTTCCGTCCTCTGCCTGCAGCGCCTGGGATCTCCTAAGATTCCTCCGCGTGTCTTACCCGAGTGTCTCTAGTGTGGGCTTCCGGGGAAACGCGGGGGTTTGGCTGGAAATGCAGGTAGCATGTAGTGAATCCGCCTGGTCTGGGGAAGTAATTAGCGGACTTCCCCCAGACAGGGAACAGCTGTGACACCAGGCAGCTGAGTGGAGGGCGGTCCCAAACCTCCCCCAACCACTCGTAATTGTTCCGAAATTCTGAGTGTGGGGAGGTTCCGTCCTCTGTCTGCAGCGCCTGGGATCTCCTAGGAGCCCTCCGCGTGTCTTCCCCGAGTGACTCCTAATGCGTGCTGCCGGGGAAAGTCGGGGGTTGGCCTGGAAATGCAGGAAGCATCTAGTGGCTCCCCCTGGACAGGGGAGGAAATTAGAAAAATTCCCCATGCCAAGGAACAGCTGTGACACCAGACAGCTCCGTGGATTTTGGCCCCAAACCTCCCCGAAACACTCGTAATTGTTCCGTAATTCTGAGTGTGGGGAGGTTCCGTCCTCTGTCTGCAGCGCCTGGGATCACCTAGGAGCCCTCCGGGTGTCTTCCCAGAGTGACTCTTCATGCGTGCTGCCAGGGAAAGCGGGGGTTGGGCAGGAAAAGCAGGATGCATTTAGGGCCTCCCCCTGGACAGGGGAGGTAATTAGCGGAATTCCCCCTGCCAGGGATCAGCTGTGAAACCAGGCAGCTGCGTGGATGGCGGCCCTAAACCTCCCCCACCTATTCTGACGCGTTCCGGAATTCTGAGTGTGGGGAGGTTCCGTCCTCTGTCTGCAGCTCCTGGGATCTCCTAGGAGCCCTCCGATTGTCTTCCCTGATGTCTCTTAGTGCGGGCTCCCGGGGAAAGGCGGGGGTTGGGCTGGAAATGCAGGTAGAATGTAATGCCTTCCCCTGGACAGGGGAGGTAATTAGCGTACTTCCCCTGAAATGGAACAGCTGTGACAACAGGCAGCTGCGTGGGGTGTGGCCCCAAACCTCCCCTACCCACTCAGCCTCGTTCCGGAATTCTGAGATTTGGGAGGTTCCGTCCTAAGTCTGCAGAGCCTGGGATCACCTAGGAGCCATCCGTGTGTCTTCCCGGAGTGACTCGTAATGCGTTCTTCCGGGGAAAGTTTGGGGTTTGGCTGGAAATGCAGGAGGCATTTAGTGCTTCCCCCTGGACAGGGGAGGTAATTAGCGGACTTCCCCCTGCCAGGGAACAGGTGTGACACCAGACAGCTGCGTGGAGGGCGCCCCAAAACCTCCCCAAATCACTCCTATTTATTCCATAATTCCGATAGTGGGGAGGTTCCTTCTTCTGTCTGCAGCGCCTGGGATCTCCTAGGAGCCTTCCGCGTGTCTTCCCCGAGTGGCTCCTAGTGCGTGCTGCCGGGGAAAAGTGGGGGTTTGGCTGGAAATGCAGGTAGCATCTAGTACCTCACCCTGGACTGGGAAGGTAATTAGCGGACTTCCCCCTGCCAGGGAATAGCTGTGACACCAGGCAGCTGCGTGGAGGGCGGCCTTAAACCTCCCCCACCCACTCATCCTCGTTCCGGAATTCTGAGAGTGGGGAGGTTCCGTCCTCTGTCTGCAGCGCATGGGATCTCCTAGGAGAAATCCGCATATTTTCCAGATTGTCTCCTAGTGCGGGCTACATGGGAAAGTCGGGGGATGGGCTTTAAATGCAGGTAGCATGTAATGCCTCCCCCTGGACACGGGAGGTATTTAGCGGAATTCCCCTGACAGGGAATAGCTGTGACAATAGGCAGCTGCGTGGAGGGCTGCCCCAAACCTCCCCTACCCACTCGGCCGCGTTCCGGAATTCTGAGTGTGGGGAGGTTCCGTCCTCTGTCTGCATCCCCTGGGATCTCCTAGGAGCCTTCCGCGTGTCTTCCCCGAGTGACTCCTATTGCGGACTGCCGGGGAAAGGCAGGGGTAGGGGTGGAAATGCAGGAAAAATGTAGTGCTTCCCCCTGGACAATGGAGGTAATTAGCGGACTTCCCCCTGATAGGTAACAGCTGTGACAACAGGCAGATGCGTGGAGGGCGGCTCCAATCCTCCCCCACCCACTAGGCCGCGTTCCGTAACTCTGAGTGTGGGGAAGTTCCGTCCTCTGTCTGCAGCACCTGGGATCTCCTAGGAGCCCTCGGCGTGTCTTCAACGAGTTTCTCTAGTGCGGGCAGCCGAGGAAAGGCGGGGGTTGTTCTGGAAATGCAGGTAGCATCTAGTGCCTCCCGCTGGAATGATGAGGTAATTAGCGGACTTCCCCCTGCCAGGGAACACCTGTGACACCAGGCAGCTGCGTGGAGGGCGCCCCAAAACCTCCCCAAATCACTCCTATTTATTCCGTAATTCCGATAGTGGGGAGGTTCCTTCTTCTGTCTGCAGCGACTGGGATCTCCTAGGAGCCCTCCGCGTGTCTTCCCAGAGTGTCTCCTTTTGCGGGCTGCCGGTTAAAGGCCGGTGGTGGAATGGAAATGCAGGAAGCATTTAGTGCCTCCCCCTGGACAGGGGAGGAAATTAGAAAAATTCCCCCTGCCAAGGAACAGCTGTGACACCAGACAGCTCCGTGGATTTTGGCCCCAAACCTCCCCGAAACACTCGTAATTGTTCCGTAATTCTGAGTGTGGGGAGGTTCCGTCCTCTGTCTGCAGCGACTGGGATCTCCTAGGAGCCATCCGCGTGTCTTCCCCGAGTATCTCCTAGTGCGGGCTGCCGGGGAAATGCGGGGGTTGTGCTGGAAATGCTGGAAACATGTAGTGCCTCACCCTGGACAAAGGAGGTAATTAGCGGAGTTCCCCCTGCCAGGGAACAGCTGTGACACCAGGCAGCTGCGTGGAGGTCGCCCCCAAAACTCCCCAAACCACTCCTATTTATTCCTTAATTCTGATTGTGGGGAGGTTCCTTCCTCTGTCTGCAGCACTTGGGATCTCCTAGGAGCCCTCCGCGTGTCTTCTACGAGTGTCTCTTAGTGCGGGCTGCCGGGGAAAGTCGGGGGTTGAGCTGGAAATGCAGGTAGCATGTAATGCCTTCCCCTGGACAGGGGAGGTAATTAGCGTACTTCCCCTGACTGGGAACAGCTGTGACAACATGCAGCTGCGTGGAGTGCGGCCCCAAACCTCCCCCACCCACTCAGCCTCGTTCGGGAATTCTGAGAGTTGGGAGGTTCCGTCCTCGTTCTGCAGCGCCTGGGATCACCTAGGAGCCCTCCGGGTGTCTTCCCAGAGTGACTCTTCATGCGTGCTGCCAGGGAAAGCGGGGGTTGGGCAGGAAAAGCAGGATGCATTTAGGGCCTCCCCCTGGACAGGGGAGGTAATTAGCGGAATTCCCCCTGCCAGGGATCAGCTGTGAAACCAGGCAGCTGCATGGATGGCGGCCCTAAACCTCCCCCACCCATTCTGACGCGTTCCGGAATTCTGAGTGTGGGGAGGTTCCGTCCTCTGTCTGCAGCACCTGGGATCTATTAGGAGCCCTCCGCGTGTCTTACCCGAGTGTCTCCTAGTGCGGGCTGCCTGGGAAAGTCGGGGGTTGTGCTGGAAATGCAGGTAGCATGTAGTGCCTTCCCCTGGACAGGGGAGGTAATTAGCGTTCTTCCCCAGAAAGGGAACAGCTGTGACAACAGGCAGCTGCGTGGAGGGCGGCCCAAAACCTCCCATACCCACTCAGCCTCGTTCCGGAATTCTGAGAGTTGGGAGGTTCTGTCCTAAGTCTGCAGCGCCTGGGATCTCCTAGGAGCCATCCGCGTGTCTTCCACGAGTGACACCTTGTGCGGGCTGCCTGGGAAATGCGGGGGTTGTAATGGACATGCAGGAAGCATTTAGTGCCTCCATCTGACAGGGGAGGAATTTAGCGAACTTTCCCCTGCCAGGGTACAGCTGTGACACCAGGCAGCTCCGTGGAGGGTGGCCCCAAACCTCCCCCAACCACTCGTAATTGTTCCATAATTCTGAGTGTGGGGAGGTTCCGTCCTTTGTCTGCAGCACCTGGGATCTCCTAGGAGCCCTCCGCGTGTCTTCCCCGAGTGACTACTAATGCGTGCTGCCGGGGAAAGGCGGGGGTTGGGCTGGAAATGCAGGAAGCATTTAGTGCCTCCCCCTGGACAGGGGAGGTAATTAGCGGACTTCCCCCTGCCAGGGAACACCTGTGACACCAGGCAGCTGCGTGGAGGGCGCAACAAAACCTCCCCAAACCACTCCTATTTATTCCATAATTCCGATTGTGGGGAGGTACCTTCCTCTATCTGCAGCCATTGGGATCTCCTAGGAGCCCTCCGTGTGTCTTCCCTGAGTGTCTCCTAGTGCGGGCTCCCGGGGAAATGCGGGGGTTGGGCTGGAAATGCAGGTAGAATGTAATGCCTTCCCCTGGACAGGGGAGGTAATTAGCGGACTTCCCCCTGCCAGGGAACAGCTGTGACACCAGGCAGCTGCGTGGAGGGCGCCCAAAACCTCCCCAAAACTCTCCAACTTATTCCGGATATCTGAGTGTGTGGAGGTTCCATCCTCTGTCTGCAGCGCGTGGGATCTACTAGGAGACCTCCGCAAGTTTTCCCCGAGTGTGTCCTAGTGCGGGCTGCCGGGGAAAAGCTGGGGTTTTGCAGGAAATGCAGGAACCATTTAGTGCCACCCCCTGTACAGGGGAGGTAATTAGAGGACTTCCCCCTGCCAGGGAACAGCTGTGACACCAGGCAGCTGCGTGGAGGGCGCCCAAAACCTCCCCAACCCACTCGTACGTGTTCCGTAATTCTGAGTGTGTGGAGGTTCCGTCCTCTGCCTGCAGCGCCTGGGATCTCCTAAGATTCCTCCGCGTGTCTTACCCGAGTGTCTCTAGTGTGGGCTTCCGGGGAAACGCGGGGGTTTGGCTGGAAATGCAGGTAGCATGTAGTGAATCCGCCTGGTCTGGGGAAGTAATTAGCGGACTTCCCCCAGACAGGGAACAGCTGTGACACCAGGCAGCTGAGTGGAGGGCGGTCCCAAACCTCCCCCAACCACTCGTAATTGTTCCGTAATTCTGAGTGTGGGGAGGTTCCGTCCTCTGTCTGCAGCGCCTGGGATCTCCTAGGAGCCTTCCGCGTGTCTTCCCCGAGTGACTCCTAATGCGTGCTCCCGGGGAAAGTCGGGGGTTGGCCTGGAAATGCAGGAAGCATCTAGTGGCTCCCCCTGGATAGGGGAGGTAATTAGCGGAATTCCACCTGCAAGGGAAGAGATGTGACACCAGGCAGCTGCGTGGAGGGCGGCCTTAAACCTCCCCCACCCACTCGGCCGCGTTCCGGATTTCTGAGTGTGGGGAGGTTCCGTCCTCTGTCTGCAGCGCATGGGATCTCCTAGGAGAAATCCGCGTATTTTCCCGATTGTCTCCTAGTGCGGGCTACATGGGAAAGTCGGGGGTTGGGCTGGAAATGCAGGTAGCATGTAGTGCCTCCCCCTGGACACGGGAGGTATTTAGCGGAATTCCCCTGACAGGGAATAGCTGTGACAACAGGCAGCTGCGTGGAGGGCGGCGCCAAACCTCCCCCACCCACTCGGGCTCGTTCCGGATTTCTGAGTGTGGGGAGGTTCCGTCCTCTGAATGCAGCTCCTGGGATCTCATAGGAGCCCTCTGCGTTTCTTCCCCGAGAGTCTGCTATTGCGGTCTGCCAGGGAAATGCGGGGGTTGGGCTGGAAATGCAGGTAGAATGTAGTGCCTTCCCCTGGACAGTTGATGTAATTAACGGAATTCCCCCTGCCAGGGAACAGCTGTGACACCAGGCAGCTTTGTGGAGTGCGGCCCCAAACCTCCCCAACCCTCTCGTACGTATTCCGTAATTCTGAGTGTGGAGAGGTTCTGTCCTCTGTCTGCAGCTCTTGGGATCTACTAGGAGCACTCCACGTGTCTTCCCCGAGTGTCTCCTAGTGTGGGCTGCCCGGGAAACGCGGGGGTTGGGCTGGAAATGCAGGTAGCATCTAGTTCCTCACCCTGGACAGGGGAGGTAATTAGCGGACTTCCCCCAGACAGGGAACAGCTGTGACACCAGGCAGCTGCGTGGAGGTCGGACCCAATCCTCCCCCACCCACTCAGACGCATTTCGGAAATCTGAGTGTGGGGAGGTTCCGTCCTCTGTCTGCAGCTCTTGGGATCTACTAGGAGCCCTCCACGTGTCTTCCCTGAGTGTCTCCTAGGGCGGGCTGCCGTTGAAAGGTGGGGTTGGGCTGGAAATGAAGGTAGCATGTAGTGCCTCCTCCTGGACTGCGGAGGAATTTAGCGGACTTCCCCCTGCAAAGGAACAGCTATAACACCAGGCAGCTGCGTGGAGGGCGGCCCCAAACCTCCCCAAAACTCTCCAACTTATTCCGGATATCTGAGTGTGTGGAGGTTCCATCCTCTGTCTGCAGCGCGTGGGATCTACTAGGAGACCTCCGCAAGTTTTCCCCGAGTGTGTCCTAGTGCGGGCTGCCGGGGAAAAGCTGGGGTTTTGCAGGAAATGCAGGAACCATTTAGTGCCACCCCCTGTACAGGGGAGGTAATTAGAGGACTTCCCCCTGCCAGGGAACAGCTGTGACACCAGGCAGCTGCGTGGAGGGCGCCCAAAACCTCCCCAACCCACTCGTACGTGTTCCGTAATTCTGAGTGTGTGGAGGTTCCGTCCTCTGCCTGCAGCGCCTGGGATCTCCTAAGATTCCTCCGCGTGTCTTACCCGAGTGTCTCTAGTGTGGGCTTCCGGGGAAACGCGGGGGTTTGGCTGGAAATGCAGGTAGCATGTAGTGAATCCGCCTGGTCTGGGGAAGTAATTAGCGGACTTCCCCCAGACAGGGAACAGCTGTGACACCAGGCAGCTGAGTGGAGGGCGGTCCCAAACCTCCCCCAACCACTCGTAATTGTTCCGTAATTCTGAGTGTGGGGAGGTTCCGTCCTCTGTCTGCAGCGCCTGGGATCTCCTAGGAGCCTTCCGCGTGTCTTTCCCGAGTGACTCCTAATGCGTGCTGCCGGGGAAAGTCGGGGGTTGGCCTGGAAATGCAGGAAGCATCTAGTGGCTCCCCCTGGATAGGGGAGGTAATTAGCGGAATTCCACCTGCAAGGGAAGAGATGTGACACCAGGCAGCTGCGTGGAGGGCGGCCTTAAACCTCCCAAACCCACTCGGCAGCGTTCCGGATTTCTGAGTGTGGGGAGGTTCCGTCCTCTGTCTGCAGCGCATGGGATCTCCTAGGAGAAATCCGCGTATTTTCCCGATTGTATCCTAGTGCGGGCTACATGGGAAATTCGGGGGTTGGGCTGGAAATGCAGGTAGCATGTAGTGCCTCCCCCTGGACACGGGAGGTATTTAGCGGAATTCCCCTGACAGGGAATAGCTGTGACAACAGGCAGCTGCGTGGAGGGCGGCCCCAAACCTCCCCCACCCACTCGGGCTCGTTCCGGATTTCTGAGTGTGGGGAGGTTCCGTCCTCTGACTGCAGCTCCTGGGATCTCATAGGAGCCCTCTGCGTTTCTTCCCCGAGAGTCTGCTATTGCGGTCTGCCGGGGAAAGGCAGGGGTAGGGCTGGAAATGCAGGTATCATCTAGTGCCTCCAACTGGACAGGGGAGGTAATTAGCGGACTTCCCCCTGCCAGGGAACACCTGTGACTCCAGGCAGCTTCGTGGAGGGCGGCCACAAACGTCCCCAATCCACTCGGCCGCGTTCCGGAATTCTGAGTTTGGGGAGGTTCCGTCCTCTGTCTGCAGCGCCTGGGATCTCCTATGAGCATTCCGCGTGTCTCCCCCGAGTGTCTCCTAGTGCGGGCTGCCTGGGAAAGTCGGGGGTTGTGATGGAAATACAGGAAGCATGTAGTGCCTTCCCCTGGACAGAGGATGTAATTAGCGGATTTCCCCCTAAAAGGGAACAGCTCGGACACCAGGAAGCTGCGTGGAGTGCGCCCCAAAACCTCCCCAAACCACTCGTATTTATTCCGTAATTCTGATGGTGGGGAGGTTCCTTCCCCTGTCTGCAGCACTTGGGATCTCATAGGAGAACTCCGCGTGTCTTCAACGAGTGACACTTAGTGCGGGCTGCCGGGGAAAGGCGGGGGTTGTGATGGAAATGCAGGAAGCATTTAGTGCCTCCCCCTGGACATGGGAGGAAATTAGCGAACTTCCCCCTGCCAGGGAACAGCTGTGACACCAGGCAGCTCCGTGGAGTGTGGCCCCAAACCTCCCCGAACCACTCGTAATTGTTCCGTAATTCTGAGTGTGGGGAGGATCCGTCCTCTTTCTGCAGCGCCTGGGATCTCCTAGGAGCCTTCTGCGTGTCTTCCCTGAGTGTCTCCTAGTGCGGGCTGCCGGGGAAATGCGGGGGTTGGGCTGGAAATGCAGGAAACATGTAGTGCCTCACCCTGGACAGAGGAGGTAATTAGCGGACTTCCCCCTGCCAGGGAACAGCTGTGACACCAGGTAGCTGCGTGGAGGGCGCCCCCAAACCTCCCCAAACCACTCCTATTTATTCCATAATTCTGATTTTTGGGAGTTTCCTTCCTCTGTCTGCAGCAATTGGGATCTCCTAGGAGCCCTCCGCGTGTCTTCCCTGAGTGTCTCCTAGTGCGGGCTGCCGGGGAAATTCGGGTGTTTGGCTGGAAATGCAGGTAATATCTAGTGCCTCCCCCTGGACAGGGGAGGTAATTAGCGAACTTCCCCCAGCCAGGGAACACCTGTGACTCCAGGCAGCTACGTGGAGGGCGGCCCCAAACCTCCGACACCCACTCGGCCGCGTTCCGGAATTCTGAGTGTGGGGAGGTTCCGTCCTCTGTCTGCAGCGCCTGGGATCTCCTAGGAGCCCTCCGATTGTTTTCCCCGAGTGTCTCCTAGTGCGGGAGGCCGGGGAAAGGCGGGGGATTGGCTGGAAATGCAAGTAGCATCTAGTGCCTCACTCTGGACAGGGGAGGTAATTAGCGGACTTCCCCTGACAGGGAAGATCTGTGACAACAAGCAGCTGCGTGGAGGGCGGCCCCAATCTCCCCCACCCACTCATCCTCGTTCCGGAATTCTGAGAGTGGGGAGGTTCCGTCCTCTGTCTGCAGCGCCTGGGATCACCTAGGAGCCATCCGTGTGTCTTCCCGGAGTGACTCGTAATGCGTTCTTCCGGGGAAAGTTTGGGGTTTGGCTGGAAATGCAGGAGGCATTTAGTGCTTCCCCCTGGACAGGGGAGGTAATTAGCGGACTTCCCCCTGCCAGGGAACAGGTGTGACACCAGACAGCTGCGTGGAGGGCGCCCCAAAACCTCCCCAAATCACTCCTATTTATTCCGTAATTCCGATAGTGGGGAGGTTCCTTCTTCTGTCTGCAGCGACTGGGATCTCCTAGGAGCCCTCCGCGTGTCTTCCCAGAGTGTCTCCTTTTGCGGGCTGCCGGTTAAAGGCCGGTGGTGGAATGGAAATGCAGGAAGCATTTAGTGCCTCCCCCTGGACAGGGGAGGAAATTAGAAAAATTCCCCCTGCCAAGGAACAGCTGTGACACCAGACAGCTCCGTGGATTTTGGCCCCAAACCTCCCCGAAACACTCGTAATTGTTCCGTAATTCTGAGTGTGGGGAGGTTCCGTCCTCTGTCTGCAGCGACTGGGATCTCCTAGGAGCCATCCGCGTGTCTTCCCCGAGTATCTCCTAGTGCGGGCTGCCGGGGAAATGCGGGGGTTGTGCTGGAAATGCTGGAAACATGTAGTGCCTCACCCTGGACAAAGGAGGTAATTAGCGGAGTTCCCCCTGCCAGGGAATAGCTGTGACACCAGGCAGCTGCGTGGAGGTCGCCCCCAAAACTCCCCAAACCACTCCTATTTATTCCTTAATTCTGATTGTGGGGAGGTTCCTTCCTCTGTCTGCAGCACTTGGGATCTCCTAGGAGCCCTCCGCGTGTCTTCTACGAGTGTCTCTTAGTGCGGGCTGCCGGGGAAAGTCGGGGGTTGAGCTGGAAATGCAGGTAGCATGTAATGCCTTCCCCTGGACAGGGGAGGTAATTAGCGTACTTCCCCTGACTGGGAACAGCTGTGACAACATGCAGCTGCGTGGAGTGCGGCCCCAAACCACCCCCACCCACTCAGCCTCGTTCGGGAATTCTGAGAGTTGGGAGGTTCCGTCCTTGTTCTGCAGCGCCTGGGATCACCTAGGAGCCCTCCGGGTGTCTTCCCAGAGTGACTCTTCATGCGTGCTGCCAGGGAAAGCAGGGGTTGGGCAGGAAAAGCAGGATGCATTTAGGGCCTCCCCCTGGACAGGGGAGGTAATTAGCAAAATTCCCCCTGCCAGGGATCAGCTGTGAAACCAGGCAGCTGCATGGATGGCGGCCCTAAACCTCCCCCACCCATTCTGACGCGTTCCGGAATTCTAAGTGTGGGGAGGTTCCGTCCTCTGTCTGCAGCACCTGGGATCTATTAGGAGCCCTCCGCGTGTCTTACCCGAGTGTCTCCTAGTGCGGGCTGCCTGGGAAAGTCGGGGGTTGGGCTGGAAATGCAGGTAGCATGTAGTGCCTTCCCCTGGACAGGGGAGGTAATTAGCGTTCTTCCCCAGAAAGGGAACAGCTGTGACAACAGGCAGCTGCGTGGAGGGCGGCCCCAAACCTCCCCTACCCACTCAGCCTCGTTCCGGAATTCTGAGATTTGGGAGGTTCCGTCCTAAGTCTGCAGCGCCTGGGATCTCCTAGGAGCCATCCGCGTGTCTTCCACGAGTGACACCTAGTGCGGGCTGCCTGGGAATTGCGGGGGTTGTAATGGACATGCAGGAAGCATTTAGTGCCTCCATCTGACAGGGGAGGAATTTAGCGAACTTCCCCCTGCCAGGGTACAGCTGTGACACCAGGCAGCTCCGTGGAGGGTGGCCCCAAACCTCCCCCAACCACTCGTAATTGTTCCATAATTCTGAGTGTGGGGAGGTTCTGTCCTTTGTCTGCAGCACCTGGGATCTCCTAGGAGCCGTCCGCGTGTCTTCCCCGAGTGACTCCTAATGCGTGCTGCCGGGGAAAGGCGGGGGTTGGGCTGGAAATGCAGGAAGCATTTAGTGCCTCCCCCTGGACAGGGGAGGTAATTAGCGGACTTCCCCCTGCCAGGGAACAGCTGTGACACCAGGCAGCTGCGTGGAGGGCGCCCCAAAACCTCCCCAAACCACTCCTATTTATTCCATAATTCCGATTGTGGGGAGGTACCTTCCTCTATCTGCAGCCATTGGGATCTCCTAGGAGCCCTCCGTGTGTCTTCCCTGAGTGTCTCCTAGTGCGGGCTCCCGGGGAAATGCGGGGGTTGGGCTGGAAATGCAGGTAGAATCTAGTGCCTCCCCCTGGACAGTGGAGGTAATTAGCGGACTTCCCCCTGCCAGGGAACACCTGTGACTCCAGGAAGCTGCTTGGAGGGCGGCCCCAAATCTCCCCCACACACTCGGCCGCGTTCCGGAATTCTGAGTGTGGGGAGGTTCCGTCCTATGTCTGCAGCTCCTGGGATCTCCTAGGAGCCCTCCGATTGTCTTCCCCGAGTGTCTCTTAGTGCGGGCTCCCGGGGAAATGCGGGGGTTGGGCTGGAAATGCAGGTAGAATGTAATGCCTTCCCCTGGACAGGGGAGGTAATTAGCGTACTTCCCCAGAAAGGGAACAGCTGTGACAACAGGCAGCTGCGTGTAGGGCGGCCCCAAACCTCCCCTACCCACTCAGCCTCGTTCCGGAATTCTGAGAGTTGGGAGGTTCCGTCCTAAGTCTGCAGGGCCTGGGATTTCCTAGGAGCCATCCGCGTGTCTTCCACGAGTGACTCTTAGTGCGGGCTGCCGGGGAAAGCGGGGGTTGTGATGGAAATGCAGGAAGCATTTAGTGCCTCCACCTGGACAGGGGAGGAATTTAGCGAACTTCCCCCTGCCAGGGTACAGCTGTGACACCAGTCAGCTCCGTGGGGGGTGGCCCCAAACCTTCCCCAACCACTCGTTATTTTTCCGTAATTCTGAGTGTGGGGAGGGTCCGTCCTCTGTCTGCAGCACCTGGGATCTCCTAGGAGCCATCCGCGTGTCTTCCCCGAGTGACTCCTAATGTGTGCTGACGGGGAAAGGCGGGGGTTGTGCTGGAAATGCAGGAAGCATTTAGTGCCTTCCCCTGGACAGGGGAGGTAATTAGCGGACTTCCCCCTGCCAGGGAACAGGTGTGACTCCAGGCAGCTGCGTGGAGGGCGCCCCCAAACCTCCCCAAACCACTCTTACTTATTCCGTAATTCTGAGTGTGGGGAGGTTCCGTCCACTGTCTGCAGCCCTTGGGATCTCCTAGGAGCCGTCCTTGTGCCTTCCCTGAGTGTCTCCTAGTGCGGGCTCCCTGGGAAATGCGGGGGTTGTGCTGGAAATGCAGGTAGAATCTAGTGCTTCCCCCTGTACAGGGGAGGTAATTAGCGGACTTCCCCCTGCCAGGGAACAGCTGTGACAACAGCAGCTGCGTGGAGGGCGCCCCCAAACCTCCCCAAACCACTCCTACTTATTCCGTAATTCTGAGTGTGGGGAGGTTCCGTCCACTGTCTGCAGCACTTGGGATCTCCTAGGAGCCCCCCGCGTGTCTTCCCAGAGTCTCTCCTAGTGCGTGCTGCCTGGGTAAGTCGGGGATTGGGCTGGAAATTCAGGTAGAATGTAGTGCCTTCCCCTGGACAGGGGAGGTAATTAGCGTACTTCCCCAGAAAGGGAACAGCTGTGACAACAGGCAGCTGCGTGGAGGGCGGCCCCAAACCTCCCCTACCCACTCAGCCTCGTTCCGGAATTCTGAGAGTTGGGAGGTTCCGTCCTAAGTCTGCAGCGCCTGGGAACTCCTAGGAGCCATCCGCGTGTCTTCCACGAGTGACACCTAGTGCGGGCTGCCGGGGAAAGGCCAGGGTTGTGATGGAAATGCAGGAAGCATTTAGTGCCTCCATCTGGACAGGGGAGTTATTTAGCGAAATTCCCCCTGCCAGGGTACAGCTGTGATACCAAGCAGCTCCGTGGAGGTTGGCCACAAACCTCACACAACCACTTGTAATTTTTCCGTAATTCTGAGTGTGGGGAGGTTCCGTCCTCTGTCTGCAGCGCCTAGGATCTCCTATGAGCCATCCACGTGTCTTCCCCGAGTGATTCCTAATGCATGCTGTCGGGGAAAGCGGGGGTTGGGCTGGAAATGCAGGAAGCATTTAGTGCCTCCCCCTGGACAGGGGAGGAATTTAGCAAAATTCCCCCTGCCAGGGAATACCTGTGACACCCGGCACCTGCGTGGAGGGCGGTACCAAATCTCCCCCACACACTCGGCCGCGTTCAGGAATTCTGAGTGTGGGGAAGTTCCGTCCTCTATCTGCAGTGCCTGGGATCTCCTAGGAGCCCTCCGCGTGTCTTCCCAGAGTTTCTCCTTTTGCGGGCTGCCGGTTAAAGGCCGGTGGTGGGATGGAAATGCAGGAAGCATTTAGTGCCTCTCCCTGGACAGGGGAGGAAATTAGACAAGTTCCCCCTGCAAAAGAACAGCTGTGATACCAGACAGATCCGTGGAGTGTGGCCCCAAACCTCCCCGAACCACTCGTAATTGTTCCGTAATTCTGAGTGTGGGGAGGTTCCGTCCTCTATCTGCAGCACTTGGGATCTCCTAGGAGCCCTCCGCGTGTCTTCCCAGATTGTCTCCTTGTGCGGGCTGCCGGTTAAAAGCCGGTGGTGGGATGGAATTGCAGGTAGAATCTAGTGCCTCCCCCTGGACAGGGGAGGTAATTAGCGGACTTCCCCCTGCCAGGGAACAGCTCTGACACCAGGCAGCTGCATGGAGTTCACCCCAAAACCTCCCCAAACCACTTCTATTTATTCCGTAATTGTGACTGTGTGGAGGGTCCTTCCTCTGTCTGCAGCACTTGGGATCTCCTAGGAGAACTCCGCGTGTCTTCCAGGAGTGACCCTTAGTGCGGGCTGCCGGGGAAAGGCGGGGGTTGTGATGGAAATGCAGGAAGCATTTAGTGCCTCCCCCTGGACATGGGAGGAAATTAGCGAACTTCCCCCTGCCAGGGAACAGCTGTGACACCAGGCAGCTCCGTGGAGTGTGGCCCCAAACCTCCCCGAACCACTCGTAATTGTTCCGTAATTCTGAGTGTGGGGAGGATCCGTCCTCTTTCTGCAGCGCCTGGGATCTCCTAGGAGCCTTCTGCGTGTCTTCCCTGAGTGTCTCCTAGTGCGGGCTGCCGGGGAAATGCGGGGGTTGGGCTGGAAATGCAGGAAACATGTAGTGCCTCACCCTGGACAGAGGAGGTAATTAGCGGACTTCCCCCTGCCAGGGAACAGCTGTGACACCAGGTAGCTGCGTGGAGGGCGCCCCCAAACCTCCCCAAACCACTCCTATTTATTCCATAATTCTGATTTTTGGGAGTTTCCTTCCTCTGTCTGCAGCAATTTTGATCTCCTAGGAGCCCTCCGCGTGTCTTCCCTGAGTGTCTCCTAGTGCGGGCTGCCGGGGAAATTCGGGTGTTTGGCTGGAAATGCAGGTAATATCTAGTGCCTCCCCCTGGACAGGGGAGGTAATTAGCGAACTTCCCCCAGCCAGGGAACACCTGTGACTCCAGGCAGCTACGTGGAGGGCGGCCCCAAACCTCCGACACCCACTCGGCCGCGTTCCGGAATTCTGAGTGTGGGGAGGTTCCGTCCTCTGTCTGCAGCGCCTGGGATCTCCTAGGAGCCCTCCGATTGTTTTCCCCGAGTGTCTCCTAGTGCGGGAGGCCGGGGAAAGGCGGGGGATTGGCTGGAAATGCAAGTAGCATCTAGTGCCTCACTCTGGACAGGGGAGGTAATTAGCGGACTTCCCCTGACAGGGAAGATCTGTGACAACAAGCAGCTGCGTGGAGGGCGGCCCCAATCTCCCCCACCCACTCATCCTCGTTCCGGAATTCTGAGAGTGGGGAGGTTCCGTCCTCTGTCTGCAGCGCCTGGGATCACCTAGGAGCCATCCGTGTGTCTTCCCGGAGTGACTCGTAATGCGTTCTTCCGGGGAAAGTTTGGGGTTTGGCTGGAAATGCAGGAGGCATTTAGTGCTTCCCCCTGGACAGGGGAGGTAATTAGCGGACTTCCCCCTGCCAGGGAACAGGTGTGACACCAGACAGCTGCGTGGAGGGCGCCCCAAAACCTCCCCAAATCACTCCTATTTATTC
Organism: Camelus bactrianus; assembly: GCF_048773025.1. Lineage (NCBI taxonomy): Eukaryota > Metazoa > Chordata > Mammalia > Artiodactyla > Camelidae > Camelus > Camelus bactrianus. The sequence continues at coordinate 90,179,559 of NC_133546.1, forward strand.
CGTAATTCCGATAGTGGGGAGGTTCCTTCTTCTGTCTGCAGCGACTGGGATCTCCTAGGAGCCCTCCGCGTGTCTTCCCAGAGTGTCTCCTTTTGCGGGCTGCCGGTTAAAGGCCGGTGGTGGAATGGAAATGCAGGAAGCATTTAGTGCCTCCCCCTGGACAGGGGAGGAAATTAGAAAAATTCCCCCTGCCAAGGAACAGCTGTGACACCAGACAGCTCCGTGGATTTTGGCCCCAAACCTCCCCGAAACACTCGTAATTGTTCCGTAATTCTGAGTGTGGGGAGGTTCCGTCCTCTGTCTGCAGCGACTGGGATCTCCTAGGAGCCATCCGCGTGTCTTCCCCGAGTATCTCCTAGTGCGGGCTGCCGGGGAAATGCGGGGGTTGTGCTGGAAATGCTGGAAACATGTAGTGCCTCACCCTGGACAAAGGAGGTAATTAGCGGAGTTCCCCCTGCCAGGGAATAGCTGTGACACCAGGCAGCTGCGTGGAGGTCGCCCCCAAAACTCCCCAAACCACTCCTATTTATTCCTTAATTCTGATTGTGGGGAGGTTCCTTCCTCTGTCTGCAGCACTTGGGATCTCCTAGGAGCCCTCCGCGTGTCTTCTACGAGTGTCTCTTAGTGCGGGCTGCCGGGGAAAGTCGGGGGTTGAGCTGGAAATGCAGGTAGCATGTAATGCCTTCCCCTGGACAGGGGAGGTAATTAGCGTACTTCCCCTGACTGGGAACAGCTGTGACAACATGCAGCTGCGTGGAGTGCGGCCCCAAACCACCCCCACCCACTCAGCCTCGTTCGGGAATTCTGAGAGTTGGGAGGTTCCGTCCTTGTTCTGCAGCGCCTGGGATCACCTAGGAGCCCTCCGGGTGTCTTCCCAGAGTGACTCTTCATGCGTGCTGCCAGGGAAAGCAGGGGTTGGGCAGGAAAAGCAGGATGCATTTAGGGCCTCCCCCTGGACAGGGGAGGTAATTAGCAAAATTCCCCCTGCCAGGGATCAGCTGTGAAACCAGGCAGCTGCATGGATGGCGGCCCTAAACCTCCCCCACCCATTCTGACGCGTTCCGGAATTCTAAGTGTGGGGAGGTTCCGTCCTCTGTCTGCAGCACCTGGGATCTATTAGGAGCCCTCCGCGTGTCTTACCCGAGTGTCTCCTAGTGCGGGCTGCCTGGGAAAGTCGGGGGTTGGGCTGGAAATGCAGGTAGCATGTAGTGCCTTCCCCTGGACAGGGGAGGTAATTAGCGTTCTTCCCCAGAAAGGGAACAGCTGTGACAACAGGCAGCTGCGTGGAGGGCGGCCCCAAACCTCCCCTACCCACTCAGCCTCGTTCCGGAATTCTGAGAGTTGGGAGGTTCCGTCCTAAGTCTGCAGCGCCTGGGATCTCCTAGGAGCCATCCGCGTGTCTTCCACGAGTGACACCTAGTGCGGGCTGCCTGGGAAATGCGGGGGTTGTAATGGACATGCAGGAAGCATTTAGTGCCTCCATCTGACAGGGGAGGAATTTAGCGAACTTCCCCCTGCCAGGGTACAGCTGTGACACCAGGCAGCTCCGTGGAGGGTGGCCCCAAACCTCCCCCAACCACTCGTAATTGTTCCATAATTCTGAGTGTGGGGAGGTTCCGTCCTTGGTCTGCAGCACCTGGGATCTCCTAGGAGCCCTCCGCGTGTCTTCCCCGAGTGACTCCTAATGCGTGCTGCCGGGGAAAGGCGGGGGTTGGGCTGGAAATGCAGGAAGCATTTAGTGCCTCCCCCTGGACAGGGGAGGTAATTAGCGGACTTCCCCCTGCCAGGGAACACCTGTGACACCAGGCAGCTGCGTGGAGGGTGCCCCAAAACCTCCCCAAACCACTCCTATTTATTCCATAATTCCGATTGTGGGGAGGTACCTTCCTCTATCTGCAGCCATTGGGATCTCCTAGGAGCCCTCCGTGTGTCTTCCCTGAGTGTCTCCTAGTGCGGGCTCCCGGGGAAATGCGGGGGTTGGGCTGGAAATGCAGGTAGAATCTAGTGCCTCCCCCTGGACAGTGGAGGTAATTAGCGGACTTCCCCCTGCCAGGGAACACCTGTGACTCCAGGAAGCTGCTTGGAGGGCGGCCCCAAATCTCCCCCACACACTCGGCCGCGTTCCGGAATTCTGAGTGTGGGGAGGTTCCGTCCTATGTCTGCAGCTCCTGGGATCTCCTAGGAGCCCTCCGATTGTCTTCCCAGAGTGTCTCTTAGTGCGGGCTCCCGGGGAAATGCGGGGGTTGGGCTGGAAATGCAGGTAGAATGTAATGCCTTCCCCTGGACAGGGGAGGTAATTAGCGTACTTCCCCAGAAAGGGAACAGCTGTGACAACAGGCAGCTGCGTGGAGGGCGGCCCCAAACCTCCCCTACCCACTCAGCCTCGTTCCGGAATTCTGAGAGTTGGGAGGTTCCGTCCTAAGTCTGCAGGGCCTGGGATTTCCTAGGAGCCATCCGCGTGTCTTCCACGAGTGACTCTTAGTGCGGGCTGCCGGGGAAAGCGGGGGTTGTGATGGAAATGCAGGAAGCATTTAGTGCCTCCACCTGGACAGGGGAGGAATTTAGCGAAATTCCCCCTGCCAGGGTACAGCTGTGACACCAGTCAGCTCCGTGGGGGGTGGCCCCAAACCTTCCCCAACCACTCGTTATTTTTCCGTAATTCTGAGTGTGGGGAGGGTCCGTCCTCTGTCTGCAGCACCTGGGATCTCCTAGGAGCCATCCGCGTGTCTTCCCCGAGTGACTCCTAATGTGTGCTGACGGGGAAAGGCGGGGGTTGTGCTGGAAATGCAGGAAGCATTTAGTGCCTTCCCCTGGACAGGGGAGGTAATTAGCGGACTTCCCCCTGCCAGGGAACAGGTGTGACTCCAGGCAGCTGCGTGGAAGGCGCCCCCAAACCTCCCCAAACCACTCTTACTTATTCCGTAATTCTGAGTGTGGGGAGGTTCCGTCCACTGTCTGCAGCCCTTGGGATCTCCTAGGAGCCGTCCTTGTGCCTTCCCTGAGTGTCTCCTAGTGCGGGCTCCCTGGGAAATGCGGGGGTTGTGCTGGAAATGCAGGTAGAATCTAGTGCCTCCCCCTGTACAGGGGAGGTAATTAGCGGACTTCCCCCTGCCAGGGAACAGCTGTGACAACAGCAGCTGCGTGGAGGGCGCCCCCAAACCTCCCCAAACCACTCCTACTTATTCCGTAATTCTGAGTGTGGGGAGGTTCCGTCCACTGTCTGCAGCACTTGGGATCTCCTAGGAGCCCCCCGCGTGTCTTCCCAGAGTCTCTCCTAGTGCGTGCTGCCTGGGTAAGTCGGGGATTGGGCTGGAAATTCAGGTAGAATGTAGTGCCTTCCCCTGGACAGGGGAGGTAATTAGCGTACTTCCCCAGAAAGGGAACAGCTGTGACAACAGGCAGCTGCGTGGAGGGCGGCCCCAAACCTCCCCTACCCACTCAGCCTCGTTCCGGAATTCTGAGAGTTGGGAGGTTCCGTCCTAAGTCTGCAGCGCCTGGGAACTCCTAGGAGCCATCCGCGTGTCTTCCACGAGTGACACCTAGTGCGGGCTGCCGGGGAAAGGCCAGGGTTGTGATGGAAATGCAGGAAGCATTTAGTGCCTCCACCTGGACAGGGGAGGGATTTAGCGAAATTCCCCCTGCCAGGGTACAGCTGTGATACCAAGCAGCTCCGTGGAGGTTGGCCACAAACCTCACACAACCACTCGTAATTTTTCCGTAATTCTGAGTGTGGGGAGGTTCCGTCCTCTGTCTGCAGCGCCTAGGATCTCCTATGAGCCATCCACGTGTCTTCCCCGAGTGATTCCTAATGCGTGCTGTCGGGGAAAGCGGGGGTTGGGCTGGAAATGCAGGAAGCATTTAGTGCCTCCCCCTGGACAGGGGAGGAATTTAGCAAAATTCCCCCTGCCAGGGAATACCTGTGACACCCGGCACCTGCGTGGAGGGCGGTACCAAATCTCCCCCACACACTCGGCCGCGTTCAGGAATTCTGAGTGTGGGGAAGTTCCGTCCTCTATCTGCAGTGCCTGGGATCTCCTAGGAGCCCTCCGCGTGTCTTCCCAGAGTTTCTCCTTTTGCGGGCTGCCGGTTAAATGCCGGTGGTGGGATGGAAATGCAGGAAGCATTTAGTGCCTTTCCCTGGACAGGGGAGGAAATTAGACAAGTTCCCCCTGCAAAAGAACAGCTGTGATACCAGACAGATCCGTGGAGTGTGGCCCCAAACCTCCCCGAACCACTCGTAATTGTTCCGTAATTCTGAGTGTGGGGAGGTTCCGTCCTCTGTCTGCAGCACTTGGGATCTCCTAGGAGCCCTCCGCGTGTCTTCCCAGATTGTCTCCTTGTGCGAGCTGCCGGTTAAAAGCCGGTGGTGGGATGGAATAGCAGGTAGCATCTAGTGTCTCCCCCTGGACAGGGGAGGTAATTAGCGGACTTCCCCCTGCCAGGGAACAGCTCTGACACCAGGCAGCTGCGTGGAGTTCGCCCCAAAACCTCCCCAAACCACTCCTATTTATTCCGTAATTGTGACTGTGTGGAGGATCCTTCCTCTGTCTGCAGCACTTGGGATCTCCTAGGAGAACTCCGCGTGTCTTCCACGAGTGACCCTTAGTGCGGGCTGCCGGGGAAATTCGGGTGTTTGGCTGGAAATGCAGGTAATATCTAGTGCCTCCCCCTGGACAGGGGAGGTAATTAGCGAACTTCCCCCAGCCAGGGAACACCTGTGACTCCAGGCAGCTACGTGGAGGGCGGCCCCAAACCTCCGACACCCACTCGGCCGCGTTCCGGAATTCTGAGTGTGGGGAGGTTCCGTCCTCTGTCTGCAGCGCCTGGGATCTCCTAGGAGCCCTCCGATTGTTTTCCCCGAGTGTCTCCTAGTGCGGGAGGCCGGGGAAAGGCGGGGGATTGGCTGGAAATGCAAGTAGCATCTAGTGCCTCACTCTGGACAGGGGAGGTAATTAGCGGACTTCCCCTGACAGGGAAGATCTGTGACAACAAGCAGCTGCGTGGAGGGCGGCCCCAATCTCCCCCACCCACTCATCCTCGTTCCGGAATTCTGAGAGTGGGGAGGTTCCGTCCTCTGTCTGCAGCGCCTGGGATCACCTAGGAGCCATCCGTGTGTCTTCCCGGAGTGACTCGTAATGCGTTCTTCCGGGGAAAGTTTGGGGTTTGGCTGGAAATGCAGGAGGCATTTTGCTTCCCCCTGGACAGGGGAGGTAATTAGCGGACTTCCCCCTGCCAGGGAACAGGTGTGACACCAGACAGCTGCGTGGAGGGCGCCCCAAAACCTCCCCAAATCACTCCTATTTATTCCGTAATTCCGATAGTGGGGAGGTTCCTTCTTCTGTCTGCAGCGCCTGGGATCTCCTAGGAGCCTTCCGCGTGTCTTCCCCGAGTGGCTCCTAGTGCGGGCTGCCGGGGAAAAGTGGGGGTTTGGCTGGAAATGCAGGTAGCATCTAGTACCTCACCCTGGACTGGGAAGGTAATTAGCGGACTTCCCCCTGCCAGGGAATAGCTGTGACACCAGGCAGCTGCGTGGAGGGCGGCCTTAAACCTCCCTCACCCACTCGGCCGCGTTCCGGAATTCTGAGTGCGGGGAGGTTCCGTCCTCTGTCTGCAGCACCTGGGATCTCCTCGGAGCCCTCGGCGTGTCTTCAACGAGTTTCTCTAGTGCGGGCAGCCGAGGAAAGGCGGGGGTTGTTCTGGAAATGCAGGTAGCATCTAGTGCCTCCCGCTGGAATGATGAGGTAATTAGCGGACTTCCCCCTGCCAGGGAACATTGTGACACCAGGCAGCTACGTGGAGGGCGCCCCCACAACTCCCCAGACCTCTCCTACTTATTCCGTAATTCTGAGTGTGGAGAGGTTCTGTCCTCTGTCTGCAGCTCTTGGGATCTACTAGGAGCACTCCACGTGTCTTCCCCGAGTGTCTCCTAGTGTGGGCTGCCCGGGAAACGCGGGGGTTGGGCTGGAAATGCAGGTAGCATCTAGTTCCTCACCCTGGACAGGGGAGGTAATTAGCGGACTTCCCCCAGACAGGGAACAGCTGTGACACCAGGCAGCTGCGTGGAGGTCGGACCCAATCCTCCCCCACCCACTCAGACGCATTTCGGAAATCTGAGTGTGGGGAGGTTCCGTCCTCTGTCTGCAGCTCTTGGGATCTACTAGGAGCCCTCCACGTGTCTTCCCTGAGTGTCTCCTAGGGCGGGCTGCCGTTGAAAGGTGGGGTTGGGCTGGAAATGAAGGTAGCATGTAGTGCCTCCTCCTGGACTGCGGAGGAATTTAGCGGACTTCCCCCTGCAAAGGAACAGCTATAACACCAGGCAGCTGCGTGGAGGGCGGCCCCAAACCTCCCCAAAACTCTCCAACTTATTCCGGATATCTGAGTGTGTGGAGGTTCCATCCTCTGTCTGCAGCGCGTGGGATCTACTAGGAGACCTCCGCAAGTTTTCCCCGAGTGTGTCCTAGTGCGGGCTGCCGGGGAAAAGCTGGGGTTTTGCAGGAAATGCAGGAAACATTTAGTGCCACCCCCTGTACAGGGGAGGTAATTAGAGGACTTCCCCCTGCCAGGGAACAGCTGTGACACCAGGCAGCTGCGTGGAGGGCGCCCAAAACCTCCCCAACCCACTCGTACGTGTTCCGTAATTCTGAGTGTGTGGAGGTTCCGTCCTCTGCCTGCAGCGCCTGGGATCTCCTAAGATTCCTCCGCGTGTCTTACCCGAGTGTCTCTAGTGTGGGCTTCCGGGGAAACGCGGGGGTTTGGCTGGAAATGCAGGTAGCATGTAGTGAATCCGCCTGGTCTGGGGAAGTAATTAGCGGACTTCCCCCAGACAGGGAACAGCTGTGACACCAGGCAGCTGAGTGGAGGGCGGTCCCAAACCTCCCCCAACCACTCGTAATTGTTCCGAAATTCTGAGTGTGGGGAGGTTCCGTCCTCTGTCTGCAGCGCCTGGGATCTCCTAGGAGCCCTCCGCGTGTCTTCCCCGAGTGACTCCTAATGCGTGCTGCCGGGGAAAGTCGGGGGTTGGCCTGGAAATGCAGGAAGCATCTAGTGGCTCCCCCTGGACAGGGGAGGAAATTAGAAAAATTCCCCATGCCAAGGAACAGCTGTGACACCAGACAGCTCCGTGGATTTTGGCCCCAAACCTCCCCGAAACACTCGTAATTGTTCCGTAATTCTGAGTGTGGGGAGGTTCCGTCCTCTGTCTGCAGCGCCTGGGATCACCTAGGAGCCCTCCGGGTGTCTTCCCAGAGTGACTCTTCATGCGTGCTGCCAGGGAAAGCGGGGGTTGGGCAGGAAAAGCAGGATGCATTTAGGGCCTCCCCCTGGACAGGGGAGGTAATTAGCGGAATTCCCCCTGCCAGGGATCAGCTGTGAAACCAGGCAGCTGCGTGGATGGCGGCCCTAAACCTCCCCCACCTATTCTGACGCGTTCCGGAATTCTGAGTGTGGGGAGGTTCCGTCCTCTGTCTGCAGCTCCTGGGATCTCCTAGGAGCCCTCCGATTGTCTTCCCCGATGTCTCTTAGTGCGGGCTCCCGGGGAAAGGCGGGGGTTGGGCTGGAAATGCAGGTAGAATGTAATGCCTTCCCCTGGACAGGGGAGGTAATTAGCGTACTTCCCCTGAAATGGAACAGCTGTGACAACAGGCAGCTGCGTGGGGTGTGGCCCCAAACCTCCCCTACCCACTCAGCCTCGTTCCGGAATTCTGAGATTTGGGAGGTTCCGTCCTAAGTCTGCAGAGCCTGGGATTTCCTAGGAGCCATCCGCGTGTCTTCCACGAGTGACTCTTAGTGCGGGCTGCCGGGGAAAGCGGGGGTTGTGATGGAAATGCAGGAAGCATTTAGTGCCTCCACCTGGACAGGGGAGGAATTTAGCGAAATTCCCCCTGCCAGGGTACAGCTGTGACACCAGGCAGCTCCGTGGGGGTTGGCCCCAAACCTTCCCCAACCACTCGTAATTTTTCCGTAATTCTGAGTGTGGGGAGGGTCCGTCCTCTGTCTGCAGCACCTGGGATCTCCTAGGAGCCATCCGCGTGTCTTCCCCGAGTGACTCCTAATGTGTGCTGCCGGGGAAAGGCGGGGGTTGTGATGGAAATGCAGGAAGCATTTAGTGCCTCCACCTGGACAGGGGAGGGATTTAGCGAAATTCCCCCTGCCAGGGTACAGCTGTGATACCAAGCAGCTCCGTGGAGGTTGGCCCCAAACCTCACACAACCACTCGTAATTTTTCCGTAATTCTGAGTGTGGGGAGGTTCCGTCCTCTGTCTGCAGCGCCTAGGATCTCCTATGAGCCATCCACGTGTCTTCCCCGAGTGATTCCTAATGCGTGCTGTCGGGGAAAGCGGGGGTTGGGCTGGAAATGCAGGAAGCATTTAGTGCCTCCCCCTGGACAGGGGAGGAATTTAGCAAAATTCCCCTGCCAGGGAATACCTGTGACACCCGGCACCTGCGTGGAGGGCGGTACCAAATCTCCCCCACACACTCGGCCGCGTTCAGGAATTCTGAGTGTGGGGAAGTTCCGTCCTCTATCTGCAGTGCCTGGGATCTCCTAGGAGCCCTCCGCGTGTCTTCCCAGAGTTTCTCCTTTTGCGGGCTACCGGTTAAAGGCCGGTGGTGGGATGGAAATGCAGGAAGCATTTAGTGCCTCTCCCTGGACAGGGGAGGAAATTAGACAAGTTCCCCCTGCAAAAGAACAGCTGTGATACCAGACAGATCCGTGGAGTGTGGCCCCAAACCTCCCCGAACCACTCGTAATTGTTCCGTAATTCTGAGTGTGGGGAGGTTCCGTCCTCTGTCTGCAGCACTTGGGATCTCCTAGGAGCCCTCCGCGTGTCTTCCCAGATTGTCTCCTTGTGCGGGCTGCCGGTTAAAAGCCGGTGGTGGGATGGAATAGCAGGTAGCATCTAGTGTCTCCCCCTGGACAGGGGAGGTAATTAGCGGACTTCCCCCTGCCAGGGAACAGCTCTGACACCAGGCAGCTGCGTGGAGTTCGCCCCAAAACCTCCCCAAACCACTCCTATTTATTCCGTAATTGTGACTGTGTGGAGGATCCTTCCTCTGTCTGCAGCACTTGGGATCTCCTAGGAGAACTCCGCGTGTCTTCCACGAGTGACCCTTAGTGCGGGCTGCCGGGGAAATTCGGGTGTTTGGCTGGAAATGCAGGTAATATCTAGTGCCTCCCCCTGGACAGGGGAGGTAATTAGCGAACTTCCCCCAGCCAGGGAACACCTGTGACTCCAGGCAGCTATGTGGAGGGCGGCCCCAAACCTCCGACACCCACTCGGCCGCGTTCCGGAATTCTGAGTGTGGGGAGGTTCCGTCCTCTGTCTGCAGCGCCTGGGATCTCCTAGGAGCCCTCCGATTGTTTTCCCCGAGTGTCTCCTAGTGCGGGAGGCCGGGGAAAGGCGGGGGATTGGCTGGAAATGCAAGTAGCATCTAGTGCCTCACTCTGGACAGGGGAGGTAATTAGCGGAATTCCCCCTGCCAGGGATCAGCTGTGACACCAGGCAGCTGCGTGGAGGGCGCCCAAAACCTCCCCAACCCACTCGTACGTGTTCCGTAATTCTGAGTGTGTGGAGGTTCCGTCCTCTGCCTGCAGCGCCTGGGATCTCCTAAGATTCCTCCGCGTGTCTTACCCTAGTGTCTCTAGTGTGGGCTTCCGGGGAAACGCGGGGGTTTGGCTGGAAATGCAGGTAGCATGTAGTGAATCCGCCTGGTCTGGGGAAGTAATTAGCGGACTTCCCCCAGACAGGGAACAGCTGTGACACCAGGCAGCTGAGTGGAGGGCGGTCCCAAACCTCCCCCAACCACTCGTAATTGTTCCGAAATTCTGAGTGTGGGGAGGTTCCGTCCTCTGTCTGCAGCGCCTGGGATCTCCTAGGAGCCCTCCGCTTGTCTTCCCCGAGTGACTCCTAATGCATGCTGCCGGGGAAAGTCGGGGGTTGGCCTGGAAATGCAGGAAGCATCTAGTGGCTCCCCCTGGACAGGGGAGGAAATTAGAAAAATTCCCCATGCCAAGGAACAGCTGTGACACCAGACAGCTCCGTGGATTTTGGCCCCAAACCTCCCCGAAACACTCGTAATTGTTCCGTAATTCTGAGTGTGGGGAGGTTCCGTCCTCTGTCTGCAGCGCCTGGGATCACCTAGGAGCCCTCCGGGTGTCTTCCCAGAGTGACTCTTCATGCGTGCTGCCAGGGAAAGCGGGGGTTGGGCAGGAAAAGCAGGATGCATTTAGGGCCTCCCCCTGGACAGGGGAGGTAATTAGCAAAATTCCCCCTGCCAGGGATCAGCTGTGAAACCAGGCAGCTGCATGGATGGCGGCCCTAAACCTCCCCCACCCATTCTGACGCGTTCCGGAATTCTAAGTGTGGGGAGGTTCCGTCCTCTGTCTGCAGCACCTGGGATCTATTAGGAGCCCTCCGCGTGTCTTACCCGAGTGTCTCCTAGTGCGGGCTGCCTGGGAAAGTCGGGGGTTGGGCTGGAAATGCAGGTAGCATGTAGTGCCTTCCCCTGGACAGGGGAGGTAATTAGCGTTCTTCCCCAGAAAGGGAACAGCTGTGACAACAGGCAGCTGCGTGGAGGGTGCCCCAAAACCTCCCCAAACCACTCCTATTTATTCCATAATTCCGATTGTGGGGAGGTACCTTCCTCTATCTGCAGCCATTGGGATCTCCTAGGAGCCCTCCGTGTGTCTTCCCTGAGTGTCTCCTAGTGCGGGCTCCCGGGGAAATGCGGGGGTTGGGCTGGAAATGCAGGTAGAATCTAGTGCCTCCCCCTGGACAGTGGAGGTAATTAGCGGACTTCCCCCTGCCAGGGAACACCTGTGACTCCAGGAAGCTGCTTGGAGGGCGGCCCCAAATCTCCCCCACACACTCGGCCGCGTTCCGGAATTCTGAGTGTGGGGAGGTTCCGTCCTATGTCTGCAGCTCCTGGGATCTCCTAGGAGCCCTCCGATTGTCTTCCCCGAGTGTCTCTTAGTGCGGGCTCCCGGGGAAATGCGGGGGTTGGGCTGGAAATGCAGGTAGAATGTAATGCCTTCCCCTGGACAGGGGAGGTAATTAGCGTACTTCCCCAGAAAGGGAACAGCTGTGACAACAGGCAGCTGCGTGGAGGGCGGCCCCAAACCTCCCCTACCCACTCAGCCTCGTTCCGGAATTCTGAGAGTTGGGAGGTTCCGTCCTAAGTCTGCAGGGCCTGGGATTTCCTAGGAGCCATCCGCGTGTCTTCCACGAGTGACTCTTAGTGCGGGCTGCCGGGGAAAGCGGGGGTTGTGATGGAAATGCAGGAAGCATTTAGTGCCTCCACCTGGACAGGGGAGGAATTTAGCGAACTTCCCCCTGCCAGGGTACAGCTGTGACACCAGTCAGCTCCGTGGGGGGTGGCCCCAAACCTTCCCCAACCACTCGTAATTTTTCCGTAATTCTGAGTGTGGGGAGGGTCCGTCCTCTGTCTGCAGCACCTGGGATCTCCTAGGAGCCATCCGCGTGTCTTCCCCGAGTGACTCCTAATGTGTGCTGCCGGGGAAAGGCGGGGGTTGTGCTGGAAATGCAGGAAGCATTTAGTGCCTTCCCCTGGACAGGGGAGGTAATTAGCGGACTTCCCCCTGCCAGGGAACAGGTGTGACTCCAGGCAGCTGCGTGGAGGGCGCCCCCAAACCTCCCCAAACCACTCTTACTTATTCCGTAATTCTGAGTGTGGGGAGGTTCCGTCCACTGTCTGCAGCCCTTGGGATCTCCTAGGAGCCGTCCTTGTGCCTTCCCTGAGTGTCTCCTAGTGCGGGCTCCCTGGGAAATGCAGGGGTTGTGCTGGAAATGCAGGTAGAATCTAGTGCCTCCCCCTGTACAGGGGAGGTAATTAGCGGACTTCCCCCTGCCAGGGAACAGCTGTGACAACAGCAGCTGCGTGGAGGGCGCCCCCAAACCTCCCCAAACCACTCCTACTTATTCCGTAATTCTGAGTGTGGGGAGGTTCCGTCCACTGTCTGCAGCACTTGGGATCTCCTAGGAGCCCCCCGCGTGTCTTCCCAGAGTCTCTCCTAGTGCGTGCTGCCTGGGTAAGTCGGGGATTGGGCTGGAAATTCAGGTAGAATGTAGTGCCTTCCCCTGGACAGGGGAGGTAATTAGCGTACTTCCCCAGAAAGGGAACAGCTGTGACAACAGGCAGCTGCGTGGAGGGCGGCCCCAAACCTCCCCTACCCACTCAGCCTCGTTCCGGAATTCTGAGAGTTGGGAGGTTCCGTCCTAAGTCTGCAGCGCCTGGGAACTCCTAGGAGCCATCCGCGTGTCTTCCACGAGTGACACCTAGTGCGGGCTGCCGGGGAAAGGCCCGGGTTGTGATGGAAATGCAGGAAGCATTTAGTGCCTCCACCTGGACAGGGGAGGGATTTAGAGAAATTCCCCCTGCCAGGGTACAGCTGTGATACCAAGCAGCTCCGTGGAGGTTGGCCCCAAACCTCACACAACCACTCGTAATTTTTCCGTAATTCTGAGTGTGGGGAGGTTCCGTCCTCTGTCTGCAGCGCCTAGGATCTCCTATGAGCCATCCACGTGTCTTCCCCGAGTGATTCCTAATGCGTGCTGTCGGGGAAAGCGGGGGTTGGGCTGGAAATGCAGGAAGCATTTAGTGCCTCCCCCTGGACAGGGGAGGAATTTAGCAAAATTCCCCCTGCCAGGGAATACCTGTGACACCCGGCACCTGCGTGGAGGGCGGTACCAAATCTCCCCCACACACTCGGCCGCGTTCAGGAATTCTGAGTGTGGGGAAGTTCCGTCCTCTATCTGCAGTGCCTGGGATCTCCTAGGAGCCCTCCGCGTGTCTTCCCAGAGTTTCTCCTTTTGCGGGCTGCCGGTTAAAGGCCGGTGGTGGGATGGAAATGCAGGAAGCATTTAGTGCCTTTCCATGGACAGGGGAGGAAATTAGACAAGTTCCCCCTGCAAAAGAACAGCTGTGATACCAGACAGATCCGTGGAGTGTGGCCCCAAACCTCCCCGAACCACTCGTAATTGTTCCGTAATTCTGAGTGTGGGGAGGTTCCGTCCTCTGTCTGCAGCACTTGGGATCTCCTAGGAGCCCTCCGCGTGTCTTCCCAGATTGTCTCCTTGTGCGGGCTGCCGGTTAAAAGCCGGTGGTTGGATGGAATTGCAGGTAGCATCTAGTGTCTCCCCCTGGACAGGGGAGGTAATTAGCGGACTTCCCCCTGCCAGGGAACAGCTCTGACACCAGGCAGCTGCGTGGAGTTCGCCCCAAAACCTCCCCAAACCACTCCTATTTATTCCGTAATTGTGACTGTGTGGAGGATCCTTCCTCTGTCTGCAGCACTTGGGATCTCCTAGGAGAACTCCGCGTGTCTTCCACGAGTGACCCTTAGTGCGGGCTGCCGGGGAAATTCGGGTGTTTGGCTGGAAAGGCAGGTAATATCTAGTGCCTCCCCCTGGACAGGGGAGGTAATTAGCGAACTTCCCCCAGCCAGGGAACACCTGTGACTCCAGGCAGCTACGTGGAGGGCGGCCCCAAACCTCCGACACCCACTCGGCCGCGTTCCGGAATTCTGAGTGTGGGGAGGTTCCGTCCTCTGTCTGCAGCGCCTGGGATCTCCTAGGAGCCCTCCGATTGTTTTCCCCGAGTGTCTCCTAGTGCGGGAGGCCGGGGAAAGGCGGGGGATTGGCTGGAAATGCAAGTAGCATCTAGTGCCTCACTCTGGACAGGGGAGGTAATTAGCGGACTTCCCCTGACAGGGAAGATCTGTGACAACAAGCAGCTGCGTGGAGGGCGGCCCCAATCTCCCCCACCCACTCATCCTCGTTCCGGAATTCTGAGAGTGGGGAGGTTCCGTCCTCTGTCTGCAGCGCCTGGGATCACCTAGGAGCCATCCGTGTGTCTTCCCGGAGTGACTCGTAATGCGTTCTTCCGGGGAAAGTTTGGGGTTTGGCTGGAAATGCAGGAGGCATTTTGCTTCCCCCTGGACAGGGGAGGTAATTAGCGGACTTCCCCCTGCCAGGGAACAGGTGTGACACCAGACAGCTGCGTGGAGGGCGCCCCAAAACCTCCCCAAATCACTCCTATTTATTCCGTAATTCCGATAGTGGGGAGGTTCCTTCTTCTGTCTGCAGCGCCTGGGATCTCCTAGGAGCCTTCCGCGTGTCTTCCCCGAGTGGCTCCTAGTGCGGGCTGCCGGGGAAAAGTGGGGGTTTGGCTGGAAATGCAGGTAGCATCTAGTACCTCACCCTGGACTGGGAAGGTAATTAGCGGACTTCCCCCTGCCAGGGAATAGCTGTGACACCAGGCAGCTGCGTGGAGGGCGGCCTTAAACCTCCCTCACCCACTCGGCCGCGTTCCGGAATTCTGAGTGCGGGGAGGTTCCGTCCTCTGTCTGCAGCACCTGGGATCTCCTCGGAGCCCTCGGCGTGTCTTCAACGAGTTTCTCTAGTGCGGGCAGCCGAGGAAAGGCGGGGGTTGTTCTGGAAATGCAGGTAGCATCTAGTGCCTCCCGCTGGAATGATGAGGTAATTAGCGGACTTCCCCCTGCCAGGGAACATTGTGACACCAGGCAGCTACGTGGAGGGCGCCCCCACAACTCCCCAGACCTCTCCTACTTATTCCGTAATTCTGAGTGTGGAGAGGTTCTGTCCTCTGTCTGCAGCTCTTGGGATTTACTTGGAGCACTCCACGTGTCTTCCCCGAGTGTCTCCTAGTGTGGGCTGCCCGGGAAACGCGGGGGTTGGGCTGGAAATGCAGGTAGCATCTAGTTCCTCACCCTGGACAGGGGAGGTAATTAGCGGACTTCCCCCAGACAGGGAACAGCTGTGACACCAGGCAGCTGCGTGGAGGTCGGACCCAATCCTCCCCCACCCACTCAGACGCATTTCGGAAATCTGAGTGTGGGGAGGTTCCGTCCTCTGTCTGCAGCTCTTGGGATCTACTAGGAGCCCTCCACGTGTCTTCCCTGAGTGTCTCCTAGGGCGGGCTGCCGTTGAAAGGTGGGGTTGGGCTGGAAATGAAGGTAGCATGTAGTGCCTCCTCCTGGACTGCGGAGGAATTTAGCGGACTTCCCCCTGCAAAGGAACAGCTATAACACCAGGCAGCTGCGTGGAGGGCGGCCCCAAACCTCCCCAAAACTCTCCAACTTATTCCGGATATCTGAGTGTGTGGAGGTTCCATCCTCTGTCTGCAGCGCGTGGGATCTACTAGGAGACCTCCGCAAGTTTTCCCCGAGTGTGTCCTAGTGCGGGCTGCCGGGGAAAAGCTGGGGTTTGGCTGGAAATGCAGGTAGCATGTAGTGAATCCGCCTGGTCTGGGGAAGTAATTAGCGGACTTCCCCCAGACAGGGAACAGCTGTGACACCAGGCAGCTGAGTGGAGGGCGGTCCCAAACCTCCCCCAACCACTCGTAATTGTTCCGTAATTCTGAGTGTGGGGAGGTTCCGTCCTCTGTCTGCAGCGCCTGGGATCTCCTAGGAGCCTTCCGCGTGTCTTCCCCGAGTGACTCCTAATGCGTGCTGCCGGGGAAAGTCGGGGGTTGGCCTGGAAATGCAGGAAGCATCTAGTGGCTCCCCCTGGACAGGGGAGGAAATTAGAAAAATTCCCCATGCCAAGGAACAGCTGTGACACCAGACAGCTCCGTGGATTTTGGCCCCAAACCTCCCCGAAACACTCGTAATTTTTCCGTAATTCTGAGTGTGGGGAGGTTCCGTCCTCTGTCTGCAGCGCCTGGGATCACCTAGGAGCCCTCCGGGTGTCTTCCCAGAGTGACTCTTCATGCGTGCTGCCAGGGAAAGCGGGGGTTGGGCAGGAAAAGCAGGATGCATTTAGGGCCTCCCCCTGGACAGGGGAGGTAATTAGCGGAATTCCCCCTGCCAGGGATCAGCTGTGAAACCAGGCAGCTGCGTGGATGGCGGCCCTAAACCTCCCCAACCTATTCTGACGCGTTCCGGAATTCTGAGTGTGGGGAGGTTCCGTCCTCTGTCTGCAGCTCCTGGGATCTCCTAGGAGCCCTCCGATTGTCTTCCCCGATGTCTCTTAGTGCGGGCTCCCGGGGAAAGGCGGGGGTTGGGCTGGAAATGCAGGTAGAATGTAATGCCTTCCCCTGGACAGGGGAGGTAATTAGCGTACTTCCCCTGAAATGGAACAGCTGTGACAACAGGCAGCTGCGTGGGGTGTGGCCCCAAACCTCCCCTACCCACTCAGCCTCGTTCCGGAATTCTGAGATTTGGGAGGTTCCGTCCTAAGTCTGCAGAGCCTGGGATTTCCTAGGAGCCATCCGCGTGTCTTCCACGAGTGACTCTTAGTGCGGGCTGCCGGGGAAAGCGGGGGTTGTGATGGAAATGCAGGAAGCATTTAGTGCCTCCACCTGGACAGGGGAGGAATTTAGCGAACTTCCCCCTGCCAGGGTACAGCTGTGACACCAGGCAGCTCCGTGGGGGGTGGCCCCAAACCTTCCCCAACCACTCGTAATTTTTCCGTAATTCTGAGTGTGGGGAGGGTCCGTCCTCTGTCTGCAGCACCTGGGATCTCCTAGGAGCCATCCGCGTGTCTTCCCCGAGTGACTCCTAATGTGTGCTGCCGGGGAAAGGCGGGGGTTGTGATGGAAATGCAGGAAGCATTTAGTGCCTCCACCTGGACAGGGGAGGGATTTAGCGAAATTCCCCCTGCCAGGGTACAGCTGTGATACCAAGCAGCTCCGTGGAGGTTGGCCCCAAACCTCACACAACCACTCGTAATTTTTCCGTAATTCTGAGTGTGGGGAGGTTCCGTCCTCTGTCTGCAGCGCCTAGGATCTCCTATGAGCCATCCACGTGTCTTCCCCGAGTGATTCCTAATGCGTGCTGTCGGGGAAAGCGGGGGTTGGGCTGGAAATGCAGGAAGCATTTAGTGCCTCCCCCTGGACAGGGGAGGAATTTAGCAAAATTCCCCCTGCCAGGGAATACCTGTGACACCCGGCACCTGCGTGGAGGGCGGTACCAAATCTCCCCCACACACTCGGCCGCGTTCAGGAATTCTGAGTGTGGGGAAGTTCCGTCCTCTATCTGCAGTGCCTGGGATCTCCTAGGAGCCCTCCGCGTGTCTTCCCAGAGTTTCTCCTTTTGCGGGCTACCGGTTAAAGGCCGGTGGTGGGATGGAAATGCAGGAAGCATTTAGTGCCTCTCCCTGGACAGGGGAGGAAATTAGACAAGTTCCCCCTGCAAAAGAACAGCTGTGATACCAGACAGATCCGTGGAGTGTGGCCCCAAACCTCCCCGAACCACTCGTAATTGTTCCGTAATTCTGAGTGTGGGGAGGTTCCGTCCTCTGTTTGCAGCACTTGGGATCTCCTAGGAGCCCTCCGTGTGTCTTCCCAGATTGTCTCCTTGTGCGGGCTGCCGGTTAAAATCCGGTGGTGGGATGGAATAGCAGGTAGCATCTAGTGTCTCCCCCTGGACAGGGGAGGTAATTAGCGGACTTCCCCCTGCCAGGGAACAGCTCTGACACCAGGCAGCTGCGTGGAGTTCGCCCCAAAACCTCCCCAAACCACTCCTATTTATTCCGTAATTGTGACTGTGTGGAGGATCCTTCCTCTGTCTGCAGCACTTGGGATCTCCTAGGAGAACTCCGCGTGTCTTCCACGAGTGACCCTTAGTGCGGGCTGCCGGGGAAATTCGGGTGTTTGGCTGGAAATGCAGGTAATATCTAGTGCCTCCCCCTGTACAGGGGAGGTAATTAGCGAACTTCCCCCAGCCAGGGAACACCTGTGACTCCAGGCAGCTACGTGGAGGGCGGCCCCAAACCTCCGACACCCACTCGGCCGCGTTACGGAATTCTGAGTGTGGGGAGGTTCCGTCCTCTGTCTGCAGCGCCTGGGATCTCCTAGGAGCCCTCCGATTGTTTTCCCCGAGTGTCTCCTAGTGCGGGAGGCCGGGGAAAGGCGGGGGATTGGCTGGAAATGCAAGTAGCATCTAGTGCCTCACTCTGGACAGGGGAGGTAATTAGCGGAATTCCCCCTGCCAGGGATCAGCTGTGACACCAGGCAGCTGCGTGGAGGGCGCCCAAAACCTCCCCAACCCACTCGTACGTGTTCCGTAATTCTGAGTGTGTGGAGGTTCCGTCCTCTGCCTGCAGCGCCTGGGATCTCCTAAGATTCCTCCGCGTGTCTTACCCGAGTGTCTCTAGTGTGGGCTTCCGGGGAAACGCGGGGGTTTGGCTGGAAATGCAGGTAGCATGTAGTGAATCCGCCTGGTCTGGGGAAGTAATTAGCGGACTTCCCCCAGACAGGGAACAGCTGTGACACCAGGCAGCTGAGTGGAGGGCGGTCCCAAACCTCCCCCAACCACTCGTAATTGTTCCGAAATTCTGAGTGTGGGGAGGTTCCGTCCTCTGTCTGCAGCGCCTGGGATCTCCTAGGAGCCCTCCGCTTGTCTTCCCCGAGTGACTACTAATGCGTGCTGCCGGGGAAAGTCGGGGGTTGGCCTGGAAATGCAGGAAGCATCTAGTGGCTCCCCCTGGACAGGGGAGGAAATTAGAAAAATTCCCCATGCCAAGGAACAGCTGTGACACCAGACAGCTCCGTGGATTTTGGCCCCAAACCTCCCCGAAACACTCGTAATTGTTCCGTAATTCTGAGTGTGGGGAGGTTCCGTCCTCTGTCTGCAGCGCCTGGGATCACCTAGGAGCCCTCCGGGTGTCTTCCCAGAGTGACTCTTCATGCGTGCTGCCAGGGAAAGCGGGGGTTGGGCAGGAAAAGCAGGATGCATTTAGGGCCTCCCCCTGGACAGGGGAGGTAATTAGCGGAATTCCCCCTGCCAGGGATCAGCTGTGAAACCAGGCAGCTGCGTGGATGGCGGCCCTAAACCTCCCCCACCTATTCTGACGCGTTCCGGAATTCTGAGTGTGGGGAGGTTCCGTCCTCTGTCTGCAGCTCCTGGGATCTCCTAGGAGCCCTCCGATTGTCTTCCCCGATGTCTCTTAGTGCGGGCTCCCGGGGAAAGGCGGGGGTTGGGCTGGAAATGCAGGTAGAATGTAATGCCTTCCCCTGGACAGGGGAGGTAATTAGCGTACTTCCCCTGAAATGGAACAGCTGTGACAACAGGCAGCTGCGTGGGGTGTGGCCCCAAACCTCCCCTACCCACTCAGCCTCGTTCCGGAATTCTGAGATTTGGGAGGTTCCGTCCTAAGTCTGCAGGGCCTGGGATTTCCTAGGAGCCATCCGCGTGTCTTCCACGAGTGACTCTTAGTGCGGGCTGCCGGGGAAAGCGGGGGTTGTGATGGAAATGCAGGAAGCATTTAGTGCCTCCACCTGGACAGGGGAGGAATTTAGCGAACTTCCCCCTGCCAGGGTACAGCTGTGACACCAGGCAGCTCCGTGGGGGGTGGCCCCAAACCTTCCCCGACCACTCGTAATTTTTCCGTAATTCTGAGTGTGGGGAGGGTCCGTCCTCTGTCTGCAGCACCTGGGATCTCCTAGGAGCCATCCGCGTGTCTTCCCCGAGTGACTCCTAATGTGTGCTGCCGGGGAAAGGCGGGGGTTGTGATGGAAATGCAGGAAGCATTTAGTGCCTCCACCTGGACAGGGGAGGGATTTAGCGAAATTCCCCCTGCCAGGGTACAGCTGTGATACCAAGCAGCTCCGTGGAGGTTGGCCCCAAACCTCACACAACCACTCGTAATTTTTCCGTAATTCTGAGTGTGGGGAGGTTCCGTCCTCTGTCTGCAGCGCCTAGGATCTCCTATGAGCCATCCACGTGTCTTCCCCGAGTGATTCCTAATGCGTGCTGTCGGGGAAAGCGGGGGTTGGGCTGGAAATGCAGGAAGCATTTAGTGCCTCCCCCTGGACAGGGGAGGAATTTAGCAAAATTCCCCCTGCCAGGGAATACCTGTGACACCCGGCACCTGCGTGGAGGGCGGTACCAAATCTCCCCCACACACTCGGCCGCGTTCAGGAATTCTGAGTGTGGGGAAGTTCCGTCCTCTATCTGCAGTGCCTGGGATCTCCTAGGAGCCCTCCGCGTGTCTTCCCAGAGTTTCTCCTTTTGCGGGCTGCCGGTTAAAGGCCGGTGGTGGGATGGAAATGCAGGAAGCATTTAGTGCCTTTCCCTGGACAGGGGAGGAAATTAGACAAGTTCCCCCTGCAAAAGAACAGCTGTGATACCAGAGAGATCCGTGGAGTGTGGCCCCAAACCTCCCCGAACCACTCGTAATTGTTCCGTAATTCTGAGTGTGGGGAGGTTCCGTCCTCTGTCTGCAGCACTTGGGATCTCCTAGGAGCCCTCCGCGTGTCTTCCCAGATTGTCTCCTTGTGCGGGCTGCCGGTTAAAATCCGGTGGTGGGATGGAATAGCAGGTAGCATCTAGTGTCTCCCCCTGGACAGGGGAGGTAATTAGCGGACTTCCCCCTGCCAGGGAACAGCTCTGACACCAGGCAGCTGCGTGGAGTTCGCCCCAAAACCACCCCAAACCACTCCTATTTATTCCGTAATTGTGACTGTGTGGAGGATCCTTCCTCTGTCTGCAGCACTTGGGATCTCCTAGGAGAACTCCGCGTGTCTTCCACGAGTGACCCTTAGTGCGGGCTGCCGGGGAAATTCGGGTGTTTGGCTGGAAATGCAGGTAATATCTAGTGCCTCCCCCTGGACAGGGGAGGTAATTAGCGAACTTCCCCCAGCCAGGGAACACCTGTGACTCCAGGCAGCTACGTGGAGGGCGGCCCCAAACCTCCGACACCCACTCGGCCGCGTTCCGGAATTCTGAGTGTGGGGAGGTTCCGTCCTCTGTCTGCAGCGCCTGGGATCTCCTAGGAGCCCTCCGATTGTTTTCCCCGAGTGTCTCCTAGTGCGGGAGGCCGGGGAAAGGCGGGGGATTGGCTGGAAATGCAAGTAGCATCTAGTGCCTCACTCTGGACAGGGGAGGTAATTAGCGGACTTCCCCTGACAGGGAAGATCTGTGACAACAAGCAGCTGCGTGGAGGGCGGCCCCAATCTCCCCCACCCACTCATCCTCGTTCCGGAATTCTGAGAGTGGGGAGGTTCCGTCCTCTGTCTGCAGCGCCTGGGATCACCTAGGAGCCATCCGTGTGTCTTCCCGGAGTGACTCGTAATGCGTTCTTCCGGGGAAAGTTTGGGGTTTGGCTGGAAATGCAGGAGGCATTTTGCTTCCCCCTGGACAGGGGAGGTAATTAGCGGACTTCCCCCTGCCAGGGAACAGGTGTGACACCAGACAGCTGCGTGGAGGGCGCCCCAAAACCTCCCCAAATCACTCCTATTTATTCCGTAATTCCGATAGTGGGGAGGTTCCTTCTTCTGTCTGCAGCGCCTGGGATCTCCTAGGAGCCTTCCGCGTGTCTTCCCCGAGTGGCTCCTAGTGCGGGCTGCCGGGGAAAAGTGGGGGTTTGGCTGGAAATGCAGGTAGCATCTAGTACCTCACCCTGGACTGGGAAGGTAATTAGCGGACTTCCCCCTGCCAGGGAATAGCTGTGACACCAGGCAGCTGCGTGGAGGGCGGCCTTAAACCTCCCTCACCCACTCGGCCGCGTTCCGGAATTCTGAGTGCGGGGAGGTTCCGTCCTCTGTCTGCAGCACCTGGGATCTCCTCGGAGCCCTCGGCGTGTCTTCAACGAGTTTCTCTAGTGCGGGCAGCCGAGGAAAGGCGGGGGTTGTTCTGGAAATGCAGGTAGCATCTAGTGCCTCCCGCTGGAATGATGAGGTAATTAGCGGACTTCCCCCTGCCAGGGAACATTGTGACACCAGGCAGCTACGTGGAGGGCGCCCCCACAACTCCCCAGACCTCTCCTACTTATTCCGTAATTCTGAGTGTGGAGAGGTTCTGTCCTCTGTCTGCAGCTCTTGGGATCTACTAGGAGCACTCCACGTGTCTTCCCCGAGTGTCTCCTAGTGTGGGCTGCCCGGGAAACGCGGGGGTTGGGCTGGAAATGCAGGTAGCATCTAGTTCCTCACCCTGGACAGGGGAGGTAATTAGCGGACTTCCCCCAGACAGGGAACAGCTGTGACACCAGGCAGCTGCGTGGAGGTCGGACCCAATCCTCCCCCACCCACTCAGACGCATTTCGGAAATCTGAGTGTGGGGAGGTTCCGTCCTCTGTCTGCAGCTCTTGGGATCTACTAGGAGCCCTCCACGTGTCTTCCCTGAGTGTCTCCTAGGGCGGGCTGCCGTTGAAAGGTGGGGTTGGGCTGGAAATGAAGGTAGCATGTAGTGCCTCCTCCTGGACTGCGGAGGAATTTAGCGGACTTCCCCCTGCAAAGGAACAGCTATAACACCAGGCAGCTGCGTGGAGGGCGGCCCCAAACCTCCCCAAAACTCTCCAACTTATTCCGGATATCTGAGTGTGTGGAGGTTCCATCCTCTGTCTGCAGCGCGTGGGATCTACTAGGAGACCTCCGCAAGTTTTCCCTGAGTGTGTCCTAGTGCGGGCTGCCGGGGAAAAGCTGGGGTTTTGCAGGAAATGCAGGAACCATTTAGTGCCACCCCCTGTACAGGGGAGGTAATTAGAGGACTTCCCCCTGCCAGGGAACAGCTGTGACACCAGGCAGCTGCGTGGAGGGCGCCCAAAACCTCCCCAACCCACTCGTACGTGTTCCGTAATTCTGAGTGTGTGGAGGTTCCGTCCTCTGCCTGCAGCGCCTGGGATCTCCTAAGATTCCTCCGCGTGTCTTACCCGAGTGTCTCTAGTGTGGGCTTCCGGGGAAACGCGGGGGTTTGGCTGGAAATGCAGGTAGCATGTAGTGAATCCGCCTGGTCTGGGGAAGTAATTAGCGGACTTCCCCCAGACAGGGAACAGCTGTGACACCAGGCAGCTGAGTGGAGGGCGGTCCCAAACCTCCCCCAACCACTCGTAATTGTCCCGAAATTCTGAGTGTGGGGAGGTTCCGTCCTCTGTCTGCAGCGCCTGGGATCTCCTAGGAGCCCTCCGCGTGTCTTCCCCGAGTGACTCCTAATGCGTGCTGCCGGGGAAAGTCGGGGGTTGGCCTGGAAATGCAGGAAGCATCTAGTGGCTCCCCCTGGACAGGGGAGGAAATTAGAAAAATTCCCCATGCCAAGGAACAGCTGTGACACCAGACAGCTCCGTGGATTTTGGCCCCAAACCTCCCCGAAACACTCGTAATTGTTCCGTAATTCTGAGTGTGGGGAGGTTCCGTCCTCTGTCTGCAGCGCCTGGGATCACCTAGGAGCCCTCCGGGTGTCTTCCCAGAGTGACTCTTCATGCGTGCTGCCAGGGAAAGCGGGGGTTGGGCAGGAAAAGCAGGATGCATTTAGGGCCTCCCCCTGGACAGGGGAGGTAATTAGCGGAATTCCCCCTGCCAGGGATCAGCTGTGAAACCAGGCAGCTGCGTGGATGGCGGCCCTAAACCTCCCCCACCTATTCTGACGCGTTCCGGAATTCTGAGTGTGGGGAGGTTCCGTCCTCTGTCTGCAGCTCCTGGGATCTCCTAGGAGCCCTCCGATTGTCTTCCCCGATGTCTCTTAGTGCGGGCTCCCGGGGAAAGGCGGGGGTTGGGCTGGAAATGCAGGTAGAATGTAATGCCTTCCCCTGGACAGGGGAGGTAATTAGCGTACTTCCCCTGAAATGGAACAGCTGTGACAACAGGCAGCTGCGTGGGGTGTGGCCCCAAACCTCCCCTACCCACTCAGCCTCGTTCCGGAATTCTGAGATTTGGGAGGTTCCGTCCTAAGTCTGCAGAGCCTGGGATTTCCTAGGAGCCATCCGCGTGTCTTCCACGAGTGACTCTTAGTGCGGGCTGCCGGGGAAAGCGGGGGTTGTGATGGAAATGCAGGAAGCATTTAGTGCCTCCACCTGGACAGGGGAGGAATTTAGCGAACTTCCCCCTGCCAGGGAACAGGTGTGACTCCAGGCAGCTGCGTGGAGGGCGCCCCCAAACCTCCCCAAACCACTCTTACTTATTCCGTAATTCTGAGTGTGGGGAGGTTCCGTCCACTGTCTGCAGCCCTTGGGATCTCCTAGGAGCCGTCCTTGTGTCTTCCCTGAGTGTCTCCTAGTGCGGGCTCCCTGGGAAATGCGGGGGTTGTGCTGGAAATGCAGGTAGAATCTAGTGCCTCCCACTGTACAGGGGAGGTAATTAGCGGACTTCCCCCTGCCAGGGAACAGCTGTGACAACAGCAGCTGCGTGGAGGGCGCCCCCAAACCTCCCCAAACCACTCCTACTTATTCCGTAATTCTGAGTGTGGGGAGGTTCCTTCCACTGTCTGCAGCACTTGGGATCTCCTAGGAGCCCCCCGCGTGTCTTCCCAGAGTCTCTCCTAGTGCGTGCTCCCTGGGTAAGTCGGGGGTTGGGCTGGAAATTCAGGTAGAATGTAGTGCCTTCCCCTGGACAGGGGAGGTAATTAGCGTACTTCCCCAGAAAGGGAACAGCTGTGACAACAGGCAGCTGCGTGGAGGGCGGCCCCAAACCTCCCCTACCCACTCAGCCTCGTTCCGGAATTCTGAGAGTTGGGAGGTTCCGTCCTAAGTCTGCAGCGCCTGGGAACTCCTAGGAGCCATCCGCGTGACTTCCACGAGTGACACCTAGTGCGGGCTGCCGGGGAAAGGCCAGGGTTGTGATGGAAATGCAGGAAGCATATAGTGCCTCCACCTGGACAGGGGAGGGATTTAGCGAAATTCCCCCTGCCAGGGTACAGCTGTGATACCAAGCAGCTCCGTGGAGGTTGGCCCCAAACCTCCCACAACCACTCGTAATTTTTGCGTAATTCTGAGTTTGGGGAGGTTCCGTCCTCTGTCTGCAGCGCCTAGGATCTCCTATGAGCCATCCACGTGTCTTCCCCGAGTGATTCCTAATGCGTGCTGTCGGGGAAAGCGGGGGTTGGGCTGGAATTGCAGGAAGCATTTAGTGCCTCCCCCTGGACAGGGGAGGAATTTAGCAAAATTACCCCTGCCAGGGAATACCTGTGACACCCGGCACCTGCGTGGAGGGCGGTACCAAATCTCCCCCACACACTCGGCCGCGTTCAGGAATTCTGAGTGTGGGGAAGTTCCGTCCTCTATCTGCAGTGCCTGGGATCTCCTAGGAGCCCTCCGCGTGTCTTCCCAGAGTTTCTCCTTTTGCGGGCTGCCGGTTAAAGGCCGGTGGTGGGATGGAAATGCAGGAAGCATTTAGTGCCTCTCCCTGGACAGGGGAGGAAATTAGACAAGTTCCCCCTGCAAAAGAACAGCTGTGATACCAGACAGATCCGTGGAGTGTGGCCCCAAACCTCCCCGAACCACTCGTAATTGTTCCGTAATTCTGAGTGTGGGGAGGTTCCGTCCTCTGTCTGCAGCACTTGGGATCTCCTAGGAGCCCTCCGCGTGTCTTCCCAGATTGTCTCCTTGTGCGGGCTGCCGGTTAAAAGCCGGTGGTTGGATGGAATTGCAGGTAGCATCTAGTGTCTACCCCTGGACAGGGGAGGTAATTAGCGGACTTCCCCCTGCCAGGGAACAGCTCTGACACCAGGCAGCTGCGTGGAGTTCGCCCCAAAACCTCCCCAAACCACTCCTATTTATTCCGTAATTGTGACTGTGTGGAGGGTCCTTCCTCTGTCTGCAGCACTTGGGATCTCCTAGGAGCCCTCCGTGTGTCTTCCCAGATTGTCTCCTTGTGCGGGCTGCCGGTTAAAAGCCGGTGGTGGGATGGAATAGCAGGTAGCATCTAGTGTCTCCCCCTGGACAGGGGAGGTAATTAGCGGACTTCCCCCTGCCAGGGAACAGCTCTGACACCAGGCAGCTGCGTGGAGTTCGCCCCCAAACCTCCCCAAACCACTCCTATTTATTCCATAATTGTGACTGTGTGGAGGATCCTTCCTCTGTCTGCAGCACTTGGGATCTCCTAGGAGAACTCCGCGTGTCTTCCACGAGTGACCCTTAGTGCGGGCTGCCGGGGAAAAGCGGGGGTTGTGATGGAAATGCAGGAAACATGTAGTGCCTCACCCTGGACAGGGGAGGTAATTAGCAGAATTCCCCCTGCCAGGGAACAGCTGTGACACCAGGTAGCTGCGTGGAGGGCGCCCCCAAACCTCCCCAAACCACTCCTATTTATTACATAATTCTGATTTTTGGGAGTTTCCTTCCTCTGTCTGCAGCAATTGGGATCTCCTAGGAGCCCTCCGCGTGTCTTCCCTGAGTGTCTCCTAGTGCGGGCTGCTGGGGAAATTCGGGTGTTTGGCTGGGAATGCAGGTAATATCTAGTGCCTCCCCCTGGACAGGGGAGGTAATTAGCGGACTTCCCCCAGCCAGGGAACACCTGTGACTCCAGGCAGCTACGTGGAGGGCGGCCCCAAACCTCCGACACCCACTCGGCCGCGTTCCGGAATTCTGAGTGTGGGGAGGTTCTGTCCTCTGTCTGCAGCGCCTGGGATCTCCTAGTAGCCCTCCGATTGTTTTCCCCGAGTGTCTCCTAGTGCGGGAGGCCGGGGAAAGGCGGGGGATTGGCTGGAAATGCAAGTAGCATCTAGTGCCTCACTCTGGACAGGGGAGGTAATTAGCGGACTTCCCCTGACAGGGAAGATCTGTGACAACAAGCAGCTGCGTGGAGGGCGGCCCCAATCTCCCCCACCCACTCATTCTCGTTCCGGAATTCTGAGAGTGGGGAGGTTCCGTCCTCTGTCTGCAGCGCCTGGGATCACCTAGGAGCCATCAGTGTGTCTTCCCGGAGTGACTCGTAATGCGTTCTTCCGGGGAAAGTTTGGGGTTTGGCTGGAAATGCAGGAGGCATTTAGTGCTTCCCCCTGGACAGGGGAGGTAATTAGCGGACTTCCCCCTGCCAGGGAACAGGTGTGACACCAGACAGCTGCGTGGAGGGCGCCCCAAAACCTCCCCAAATCACTCCTATTTATTCCATAATTCCGATAGTGGGGAGGTTCCTTCTTCTGTCTGCAGCGCCTGGGATCTCCTAGGAGCCTTCCGCGTGTCTTCCCCGAGTGGCTCCTAGTGCGTGCTGCCGGGGAAAAGTGGGGGTTTGGCTGGAAATGCAGGTAGCATCTAGTACCTCACCCTGGACTGGGAAGGTAATTAGCGGACTTCCCCCTGCCAGGGAATAGCTGTGACACCAGGCAGCTGCGTGGAGGGCGGCCTTAAACCTCCCCCACCCACTCATCCTCGTTCCGGAATTCTGAGAGGGGGGAGGTTCCGTCCTCTGTCTGCAGTGCATGGGATCTCCTAGGAGAAATCCGCATATTTTCCAGATTGTCTCCTAGTGCGGGCTACATGGGAAAGTCGGGGGATGGGCTTTAAATGCAGGTAGCATGTAGTGCCTCCCCCTGGACACGGGAGGTATTTAGCGGAATTCCCCTGACAGGGAATAGCTGTGACAATAGGCAGCTGCGTGGAGGGCTGCCCCAAACCTCCCCTACCCACTCGGCCGCGTTCCGGAATTCTGAGTGTGGGGAGGTTCCGTCCTCTGTCTGCATCCCCTGGGATCTCCTAGGAGCCTTCCGCGTGTCTTCCCCTAGTGACTCCTATTGCGGACTGCCGGGGAAAGGCAGGGGTAGGGGTGGAAATGCAGGAAAAATGTAGTGCTTCCCCCTGGACAATGGAGGTAATTAGCGGACTTCCCCCTGATAGGTAACAGCTGTGACAACAGGCAGATGCGTGGAGGGCGGCTCCAATCCTCCACCACCCACTAGGCCGCGTTCCGTAACTCTGAGTGTGGGGAAGTTCCGTCCTCTGTCTGCAGCACCTGGGATCTCCTAGGAGCCCTCGGCGTGTCTTCAACGAGTTTCTCTAGTGCGGGCAGCCGAGGAAAGGCGGGGGTTGTTCTGGAAATGCAGGTAGCATCTAGTGCCTCCCGCTGGAATGATGAGGTAATTAGCGGACTTCCCCCTGCCAGGGAACACCTGTGACACCAGGCAGCTGCGTGGAGGGCGCCCCAAAACCTCCCCAAATCACTCCTATTTATTCCGTAATTCCGATAGTGGGGAGGTTCCTTCTTCTGTCTGCAGCGACTGGGATCTCCTAGGAGCCCTCCGCGTGTCTTCCCAGAGTGTCTCCTTTTGCGGGCTGCCGGTTAAAGGCCGGTGGTGGAATGGAAATGCAGGAAGCATTTAGTGCCTCCCCCTGGACAGGGGAGGAAATTAGAAAAATTCCCCCTGCCAAGGAACAGCTGTGACACCAGACAGCTCCGTGGATTTTGGCCCCAAACCTCCCCAAAACACTCGTAATTGTTCCGTAATTCTGAGTGTGGGGAGGTTCCGTCCTCTGTCTGCAGCGACTGGGATCTCCTAGGAGCCATCCGCGTGTCTTCCCCGAGTATCTCCTAGTGCGGGCTGCCGGGGAAATGCGGGGGTTGTGCTGGAAATGCTGGAAACATGTAGTGCCTCACCCTGGACAAAGGAGGTAATTAGCGGAGTTCCCCCTGCCAGGGAACAGCTGTGACACCAGGCAGCTGCGTGGAGGTCGCCCCCAAAACTCCCCAAACCACTCCTATTTATTCCTTAATTCTGATTGTGGGGAGGTTCCTTCCTCTGTCTGCAGCACTTGGGATCTCCTAGGAGTCCTCCGCGTGTCTTCTACGAGTGTCTCTTAGTGTGGGCTGCCGGGGAAAGTCGGGGGTTGAGCTGGAAATGCAGGTAGCATGTAATGCCTTCCCCTGGATAGGGGAGGTAATTAGCGTACTTCCCCTGACTGGGAACAGCTGTGACAACATGCAGCTGCGTGGAGTGCGGCCCCAAACCTCCCCCACCCACTCAGCCTCGTTCGGGAATTCTGAGAGTTGGGAGGTTCCGTCCTCGTTCTGCAGCGCCTGGGATCACCTAGGAGCCCTCCGGGTGTCTTCCCAGAGTGACTCTTCATGCGTGCTGCCAGGGAAAGCGGGGGTTGGGCAGGAAAAGCAGGATGCATTTAGGGCCTCCCCCTGGACAGGGGAGGTAATTAGCGGAATTCCCCCTGCCAGGGATCAGCTGTGAAACCAGGCAGCTGCATGGATGGCGGCCCTAAACCTCCCCCACCCATTCTGACGCGTTCCGGAATTCTGAGTGTGGGGAGGTTCCGTCCTCTGTCTGCAGCACCTGGGATCTATTAGGAGCCCTCCGCGTGTCTTACCCGAGTGTCTCCTAGTGCGGGCTGCCTGGGAAAGTCGGGGGTTGTGCTGGAAATGCAGGTAGCATGTAGTGCCTTCCCCTGGACAGGGGAGGTAATTAGCGTTCTTCCCCAGAAAGGGAACAGCTGTGACAACAGGCAGCTGCGTGGAGGGCGGCCCAAAACCTCCCATACCCACTCAGCCTCGTTCCGGAATTCTGAGAGTTGGGAGGTTCTGTCCTAAGTCTGCAGCGCCTGGGATCTCCTAGGAGCCATCCGCGTGTCTTCCACGAGTGACACCTAGTGCGGGCTGCCTGGGAAATGCGGGGGTTGTAATGGACATGCAGGAAGCATTTAGTGCCTCCATCTGACAGGGGAGGAATTTAGCGAACTTTCCCCTGCCAGGGTACAGCTGTGACACCAGGCAGCTCCGTGGAGGGTGGCCCCAAACCTCCCCCAACCACTCGTAATTGTTCCATAATTCTGAGTGTGGGGAGGTTCCGTCCTTTGTCTGCAGCACCTGGGATCTCCTAGGAGCCCTCCGCGTGTCTTCCCCGAGTGACTACTAATGCGTGCTGCCGGGGAAAGGCGGGGGTTGGGCTGGAAATGCAGGAAGCATTTAGTGCCTCCCCCTGGACAGGGGAGGTAATTAGCGGACTTCCCCCTGCCAGGGAACACCTGTGACACCAGGCAGCTGCGTGGAGGGCGCAACAAAACCTCCCCAAACCACTCCTATTTATTCCATAATTCCGATTGTGGGGAGGTACCTTCCTCTATCTGCAGCCATTGGGATCTCCTAGGAGCCCTCCGTGTGTCTTCCCTGAGTGTCTCCTAGTGCGGGCTCCCGGGGAAATGCGGGGGTTGGGCTGGAAATGCAGGTAGAATGTAATGCCTTCCCCTGGACAGGGGAGGTAATTAGCGGACTTCCCCCTGCCAGGGAACAGCTGTGACACCAGGCAGCTGCGTGGAGGGCGCCCAAAACCTCCCCAACCCACTCGTACGTGTTCCGTAATTCTGAGTGTGTGGAGGTTCCGTCCTCTGCCTGCAGCGCCTGGGATCTCCTAAGATTCCTCCGCGTGTCTTACCCGAGTGTCTCTAGTGTGGGCTTCCGGGGAAACGCGGGGGTTTGGCTGGAAATGCAGGTAGCATGTAGTGAATCCGCCTGGTCTGGGGAAGTAATTAGCGGACTTCCCCCAGACAGGGAACAGCTGTGACACCAGGCAGCTGAGTGGAGGGCGGTCCCAAACCTCCCCCAACCACTCGTAATTGTTCCGTAATTCTGAGTGTGGGGAGGTTCCGTCCTCTGTCTGCAGCGCCTGGGATCTCCTAGGAGCCTTCCGCGTGTCTTCCCCGAGTGACTCCTAATGCGTGCTGCCGGGGAAAGTCGGGGGTTGGCCTGGAAATGCAGGAAGCATCTAGTGGCTCCCCCTGGATAGGGGAGGTAATTAGCGGAATTCCACCTGCAAGGGAAGAGATGTGACACCAGGCAGCTGCGTGGAGGGCGGCCTTAAACCTCCCCCACCCACTCGGCCGCGTTCCGGATTTCTGAGTGTGGGGAGGTTCCGTCCTCTGTCTGCAGCGCATGGGATCTCCTAGGAGAAATCCGCGTATTTTCCCGATTGTCTCCTAGTGCGGGCTACATGGGAAAGTCGGGGGTTGGGCTGGAAATGCAGGTAGCATGTAGTGCCTCCCCCTGGACACGGGAGGTATTTAGCGGAATTCCCCTGACAGGGAATAGCTGTGACAACAGGCAGCTGCGTGGAGGGCGGCCCCAAACCTCCCCCACCCACTCGGGCTCGTTCCGGATTTCTGAGTGTGGGGAGGTTCCGTCCTCTGAATGCAGCTCCTGGGATCTCATAGGAGCCCTCTGCGTTTCTTCCCCGAGAGTCTGCTATTGCGGTCTGCCAGGGAAATGCGGGGGTTGGGCTGGAAATGCAGGTAGAATGTAGTGCCTTCCCCAGGACAGTTGATGTAATTAACGGAATTCCCCCTTCCAGGGAACAGCTGTGACACCAGGCAGCTTTGTGGAGTGCGGCCCCAAACCTCCCCAACCCTCTCGTACGTATTCCGTAATTCTGAGTGTGGAGAGGTTCTGTCCTCTGTCTGCAGCTCTTGGGATCTACTAGGAGCACTCCACGTGTCTTCCCCGAGTGTCTCCTAGTGTGGGCTGCCCGGGAAACGCGGGGGTTGGGCTGGAAATGCAGGTAGCATCTAGTTCCTCACCCTGGACAGGGGAGGTAATTAGCGGACTTCCCCCAGACAGGGAACAGCTGTGACACCAGGCAGCTGCGTGGAGGTCGGACCCAATCCTCCCCCACCCACTCAGACGCATTTCGGAAATCTGAGTGTGGGGAGGTTCCGTCCTCTGTCTGCAGCTCTTGGGATCTACTAGGAGCCCTCCACGTGTCTTCCCTGAGTGTCTCCTAGGGCGGGCTGCCGTTGAAAGGTGGGGTTGGGCTGGAAATGAAGGTAGCATGTAGTGCCTCCTCCTGGACTGCGGAGGAATTTAGCGGACTTCCCCCTGCAAAGGAACAGCTATAACACCAGGCAGCTGCGTGGAGGGCGGCCCCAAACCTCCCCAAAACTCTCCAACTTATTCCGGATATCTGAGTGTGTGGAGGTTCCATCCTCTGTCTGCAGCGCGTGGGATCTACTAGGAGACCTCCGCAAGTTTTCCCCGAGTGTGTCCTAGTGCGGGCTGCCGGGGAAAAGCTGGGGTTTTGCAGGAAATGCAGGAACCATTTAGTGCCACCCCCTGTACAGGGGAGGTAATTAGAGGACTTCCCCCTGCCAGGGAACAGCTGTGACACCAGGCAGCTGCGTGGAGGGCGCCCAAAACCTCCCCAACCCACTCGTACGTGTTCCGTAATTCTGAGTGTGTGGAGGTTCCGTCCTCTGCCTGCAGCGCCTGGGATCTCCTAAGATTCCTCCGCGTGTCTTACCCGAGTGTCTCTAGTGTGGGCTTCCGGGGAAACGCGGGGGTTTGGCTGGAAATGCAGGTAGCATGTAGTGAATCCGCCTGGTCTGGGGAAGTAATTAGCGGACTTCCCCCAGACAGGGAACAGCTGTGACACCAGGCAGCTGAGTGGAGGGCGGTCCCAAACCTCCCCCAACCACTCGTAATTGTTCCGTAATTCTGAGTGTGGGGAGGTTCCGTCCTCTGTCTGCAGCGCCTGGGATCTCCTAGGAGCCTTCCGCGTGTCTTTCCCGAGTGACTCCTAATGCGTGCTGCCGGGGAAAGTCGGGGGTTGGCCTGGAAATGCAGGAAGCATCTAGTGGCTCCCCCTGGATAGGGGAGGTAATTAGCGGAATTCCACCTGCAAGGGAAGAGATGTGACACCAGGCAGCTGCGTGGAGGGCGGCCTTAAACCTCCCAAACCCACTCGGCAGCGTTCCGGATTTCTGAGTGTGGGGAGGTTCCGTCCACTGTCTGCAGCGCATGGGATCTCCTAGGAGAAATCCGCGTATTTTCCCGATTGTCTCCTAGTGCGGGCTACATGGGAAAGTCGGGGGTTGGGCTGGAAATGCAGGTAGCATGTAGTGCCTCCCCCTGGACACGGGAGGTATTTAGCGGAATTCCCCTGACAGGGAATAGCTGTGACAACAGGCAGCTGCGTGGAGGGCGGCCCCAAACCTCCCCCACCCACTCGGGCTCGTTCCGGATTTCTGAGTGTGGGGAGGTTCCGTCCTCTGACTGCAGCTCCTGGGATCTCATAGGAGCCCTCTGCGTTTCTTCCCCGAGAGTCTGCTATTGCGGTCTGCCAGGGAAATGCGGGGGTTGGGCTGGAAATGCAGGTAGAATGTAGTGCCTTCCCCTGGACATTTGATGTAATTAACGGAATTCCCCCTGCCAGGGAACAGCTGTGACACCAGGCAGCTTTGTGGAGTGCGGCCCCAAACCTCCCCAACCCTCTCGAACGTATTCCGTAATTCTGAGTGTGGGGAGGTTCCGTCCTCTGTCTGCGGCACCTGGGATCTCCTAGGAGCCCTCCGCGTGTCTTCCCTGAGTGTCTACTATTGTGGGCTGCCGGGGAAAGCTTTGGGTTGGGCTGGAAATGCATTTAGCATCTAGTGCCTCAACCTGGACAGAGGATGTAATTAGCGGATTTCCCCCTAAAAGGGAACAGCTCGGACACCAGGAAGCTGCGTGGAGTGCGCCCCAAAACCTCCCCAAACCACTCGTATTTATTCCGTAATTCTGATGGTGGGGAGGTTCCTTCCCCTGTCTGCAGCACTTGGGATCTCATAGGAGATCTCCGCGTGTCTTCAGCGAGTGACACTTAGTGCGGGCTTCCGGGGAAAGGCGGGGGTTGCGATGGAAATGCAGGAAGCATTTAGTGCCTCTCCCTGGACAGGGGAGGAATTCAGAGAAATTCCCCCTGCCACGGAATACCTGTGACACCCGGCACCTGCGTGGAGGGCGGTAACAAATCTCCCCCACCCACTCGGCCGCGTTCCGGAATTTTGAGTGTGGGGAAGTTCCGTCCTCTATCTGCAGTGCCTGGGATCTCCTAGGAGCCCTCCGCGTGTCTTCCCAGAGTGTCTCCTTTTGCGGGCTGCCGGTTAAAGGCCGGTGGTGGGATGGAAATGCAGGAAGCATTATGTGCCTCCCCCTGGACAGGGGAGGAAATTAGACAAGTTCCCCCTGCAAAAGAACAGCTGTGACACGAGACAGATCCGTGGAGTGTGGCCCCAAACCTCCCCGAACCACTCGTAATTGTTCCGTAATTCTGAGTGTGGGGAGGTTCCGTCCTCTGTCTGCAGCACTTGGGATCTCCTAGGAGCCCTCCGCGTGTCTTCCCAGATTGTCTCCTTGTGCGGGCTGCCGGTTAAAAGCCGGTGGTTGGATGGAATTGCAGGTAGAATCTAGTGCCTCCCCCTGGACAGGGGAGGTAATTAGCGGACTTCCCCCTGCCAGGGAACAGCTCTGACACCAGGCAGCTGCATGGAGTTCACCCCAAAACCTCCCCAAACCACTCCTATTTATTCCGTAATTGTGACTGTGTGGAGGGTCCTTCCTCTGTCTGCAGCACTTGGGATCTCCTAGGAGAACTCCGCGTGTCTTCCACGAGTGACCCTTAGTGCGGGCTGCCGGGGAAAGGCGGGGGTTGTGATGGAAATGCAGGAAGCATTTAGTGCCTCCCCCTGGACATGGGAGGAAATTAGCGAACTTCCCCCTGCCAGGGAACAGCTGTCACACCAGGCAGCTCCGTGGAGTGTGGCCCCAAACCTCCCCGAACCACTCGTAATTGTTCCGTAATTCTGAGTGTGGGGAGGTTCCGTCCTCTTTCTGCAGCGCCTGGGATCTCCTAGGAGCCTTCCGCGTGTCTTCCCTGAGTGTCTCCTAGTGTGGGCTGCCGGGGAAATGCGGGGGTTGGGCTGGAAATGCAGGAAACATGTAGTGCCTCACCCTGGACAGGGGAGTTAATTAGCGGAATTCCCCCTGCCAGGGAACAGCTGTGACACCAGGTAGCTGCGTGGAGGGCGCCCCCAAACCTCCCCAAACCACTCCTATTTATTACATAATTCTGATTTTTGGGAGTTTCCTTCCTCTGTCTGCAGCAATTGGGATCTCCTAGGAGCCCTCCGCGTGTCTTCCCTGAGTGTCTCCTAGTGCGGGCTGCCGGGGAAATTCGGGTGTTTGGCTGGAAATGCAGGTAATATCTAGTGCCTCCCCCTGGACAGGGGAGGTAATTAGCGAACTTCCCCCAGCCAGGGAACACCTGTGACTCCAGGCAGCTACGTGGAGGGCGGCCCCAAACCTCCGACACCCACTCGGCCGCGTTCCGGAATTCTGAGTGTGGGGAGGTTCCGTCCTCTGTCTGCAGCGCCTGGGATCTCCTAGGAGCCCTCCGATTGTTTTCCCCGAGTGTCTCCTAGTGCGGGAGGCCGGGGAAAGGTGGGGGATTGGCTGGAAATGCAAGTAGCATCTAGTTCCTCACTCTGGACAGGGGAGGTAATTAGCGGACTTCCCCTGACAGGGAAGATCTGTGACAACAAGCAGCTGCGTGGAGGGCGGCCCCAATCTCCCCCACCCACTCATCCTCGTTCCGGAATTCTGAGAGTGGGGAGGTTCCGTCCTCTGTCTGCAGCGCCTGGGATCACCTAGGAGCCATCCGTGTGTCTTCCTGGAGTGACTCGTAATGCGTTCTTCCGGGGAAAGTTTGGGGTTTGGCTGGAAATGCAGGAGGCATTTAGTGCTTCCCCCTGGACAGGGGAGGTAATTAGCGGACTTCCCCCTGCCAGGGAACAGGTGTGACACCAGACAGCTGCGTGGAGGGCGCCCCAAAACCTCCCCAAATCACTCCTATTTATTCCGTAATTCCGATAGTGGGGAGGTTCCTTCTTCTGTCTGCAGCGACTGGGATCTCCTAGGAGCCCTCCGCGTGTCTTCCCAGAGTGTCTCCTTTTGCGGGCTGCCGGTTAAAGGCCGGTGGTGGAATGGAAATGCAGGAAGCATTTAGTGCCTCCCCCTGGACAGGGGAGGAAATTAGAAAAATTCCCCCTGCCAAGGAACAGCTGTGACACCAGACAGCTCCGTGGATTTTGGCCCCAAACCTCCCCGAACCACTCGTAATTGTTCCGTAATTCTGAGTGTGGGGAGGTTCCGTCCTCTGTCTGCAGCGACTGGGATCTCCTAGGAGCCCTCCGCGTGTCTTCCCTGAGTGTCTCCTAGTGCGGGCTGCCGGGGAAATTCGGGTGTATGGCTGGAAATGCAGGTAATATCTAGTGCCTCCCCCTGGACAGGGGAGGTAATTAGCGGACTTCCCCCAGCCAGGGAACACCTGTGACTCCAGGCAGCTACGTGGAGGGCGGCCCCAAACCTCCAACACCCACTCGGCCGCGTTCCGGAATTCTGAGTGTGGGGAGGTTCCGTCCTCTGTCTGCAGCGCCTGGGATCTCCTAGGAGCCCTCCGATTGTTTTCCCCGAGTGTCTCCTAGTGCGGGAGGCCGGGGAAAAGTAGGGGATTGGCTGGAAATGCAAGTAGCATCTAGTGCCTCACTCTGGACAGGGGAGGTAATTAGCGGACTTCCCCTGACAGGGAAGATCAATGACAACAAGCAGCTGCGTGGAGGGCGGCCCCAATCTCCCCCACCCACTCATCCTCGTTCCGGAATTCTGAGAGTGGGGAGGTTCCGTCCTCTGTCTGCAGCGACTGGGATCTCCTAGGAGCCATCCGCGTGTCTTCCCCGAGTATCTCCTAGTGCGGGCTGCCGGGGAAATGCGGGTTTTTTTCTGGAAATGCAGGTAGCATGATGTGCCTCCCCCTGGACAGGGGAGGTTATTAGCGAAATTCCCCCTGCCATGGAACAGCTGTGACACCAGGCAGCTCCGTGGAGGGTGGCCCCAAACCTCCCCCAACCACTCGTAATTGTTCCGTAATTCTGAGTGTGGGGAGGTTCCGTCCTCTGTCTGCAGCGCCTGGGATCTCCTAGTAGTGCTCCTCGTGTCTTCCTCGAGTGAGTCAAAGTGCGGGCTGCTGGGGAAAGCGGGGATATGACTGGAAATGCAGGAAGCATGTAGTGCCTCCCCCTGGACAGGGGAGGTAATTAGCGGAATTCCCCCGGCAAGGGAACAGCTGTGACACCAGGCAGCTGGGTGGAGAGCGGCCACACGCGTCCCCAAATCACTCGGCCGCGTTCCGGAATTCTGAGTTTGGGGAGGTTCCGTCCTCTGTCTGCAGCACCTGGGATCTATTAGGAGCCATCCGCGTGTCTTCACCGAGTGTCTTCTAGTGCGGGCTGCCTGGGAAATTCGGGGGTTGTGCTGGAAATTCAGGTAGCATGTAGTGCCTTCCCATGGACAGGGGAGGTAATTAGCGTACTTCCCCTGACAGGGAACAGCTGTGACAACAGGCAGCTGAGTGGAGGGCGGCCCCAAACCTCCCCCACCCACACAGCCCCGTTATGGAATTCTGAGAGTTGGGAGGTTCCGTCCTATGTCTGCAGCGCCTGGGATCTCCTAGGAGCCATCCGCGTGTCTTCCTCGAGTGACTCCTAGTGCGAGCTCCCGGGGAAATGCGGGGGTTTTGATGGAAATGCAGGAAGCATTTAGTGCCTCCACCTGGACAGGGGAGGAAATTAACGAAGTTCCCCCTGCCAGGGAACAGCTGTGACAGCAGGCAACTCCGTGGAGGGTTGCCCCAAACCTCCCCCAACCACTCGTAATTGTTCCGTAATTCTGAGTGTGGGGAGGTTCCGTCCTCTCTCTGCAGCGCCTGGGATCTCCTAGGAGCCCTTCTCGTGTCTTCCCCGAGTGAACCTTAGTGCGGGTTGCTGGTTAAATGCGGGGATTGGACTGGAAAAGCAGGTAGCATGTAGTGCCTCCCCCTGGAAAGAGGAGGTAATTAGCGGAATTCCCCCTGCCAGGGAACAGCTGTGATACCAGGCAGATGCGTGGAGCGCGGCCCCAAACCTCCCCAACCCACTCGGCCGACTTCTGGAATTCTGAGTGTGAGGAGGTTCCGTCCTCTGTCTGCAGGGCCTGGGAACTCCTAGGAGCATTCCGCGTGTCTTCCCCGAGTGTCTGCTATTGCGGGCTGCCGGGGAAAGTGGGGGTTGGTCTGGAAATGCAGGTAGCATCTAGAGCCTCCCCCTGGAAAGAGGAGGTAATTAGCGGACTTACCACAGCCAGAGAAAAGGTGTGACAACAGGCAGCTGCGTGGAGGGGGCCACAAACGTCTCCAATCCACTCGGCCGCGTACCGGAATTGTGAGTGTGGGGAGGTTCGGAACTCTGTCTGCAGCGCCTTTGATCTCTTAGGAGCCCTCCGTGTGTCTTCCCCGAGTGACTCTTAGTGCGGGTTTCCGGTTAAAGGTGGGGGTTGGGCTAGAAATGCAGGTAGCATTTAGTGCCTCCCCCTGGACAGAGGAGGTTATTAGCGGAATTCCCCCTGCCAGGGAACTGCTGTGACACCAGGCAGCTGCGTGGATGGCGGCCCTAAATCTCCCCCACCCACTCGGCCTCGTTCCGGAATTCTGAGTTTGGGGAGGTTCCGTCATCTGTCTGCACCTCTTGGAATCTCCTAGGAGCCCTCCGCGTGTCTTCCCCGAGTGACTCTTAATGTGGGCTCCAGGGGAATAGCAGGGGTTGGACTGGAAATTCAGGAAGCATGTAATGCCTTCCCCTGGACAGAGAAGGTAATTAGCGTACTTACCCCTGCCAGGGAACAGCTGTGACACCAGGCAGCTTCGTGGAGGGCGGCCTTAAACCTCCCCAACCCACTCGGCCGCGTTGCGGAATTCTGAGTGTGGGGAGGTTCCGTCCTCTGTATGCAGCGCATGGGATCTCCTAGTAGCCCTCCGCGTTTCTTACCCGAGTGTCTGCTATTGCGGGCTGCCGGGGAAAGGCGGGGGTTCGGCTCCAAATGCAGGTAGAATGTAGTGCCTCCCCCTGGACAGTTGATGTAATTAGCGGAATTCACCCTGCCAGGGAACAGCTGTGACACCAGGCTGCTGCGTGGAGGGCGGCCCCAAACCTCCCCCACCCACACGGGCGCGTTCCGGAATTCTGAGTGTGGGGAGGTTCCCTCTACTGTCTGCAGCGCCTGGGATCTCCTAGTAGTCCTCCTCGTGACTTCCCCGAGTGATTCTTAGTGCGGGATCCCGGGGAAAGGCGGTGGTTGGGCTGGAAATGCAGGTAGCATCTTGTGCCTCTCCCTGCACAGGGGAGGTAATTAGCGGACTTCCTCCTGCCAGAGAAAAGCTGTGAGAAAAGGCAGCTTCGTGGAGGTTGGCCCCAAACCTCCCCCAACCACTCATAATTGTTCCGTAATTCTGAGTGTGGGGAGGTTCCGTCCTCTGTCTGCAGCGCCTGGGATCTCCTAGGAGCCTTCCGCGTGTCTTCCCCGAGTGACTCATAATGCGTGCTACAGGGAAAGGCGGGGGTTGGATTGGAAATGCAGGAAGCATCTAGTGGCTCCCCCTGGATAAGGGAGGTAATTAGCGGAATTCCACCTGCCAGGGAACAGCTGTGACACCAGGCAGCTGCGTGGAGGGCGGCCTTAAACCTCCCCCACCCACTCGTCCGCGTTCCGGAATTCTGAGTGTGGGGAGGTTCCATCCTCTGTCTGCAGCACATGGGATCTCCTAGGAGAAATCCGCGTATTTTTCCTATTGTCTCTTAGTGCGGGCTGCCTGGGAAAGTCGGGGGTTGGGCTGGAAATGCAGGTAGCATGTAGTGCCTCCCCCTGGACACGGGAAGTATTTAGCGGACTTCCCCATGACAGGGAACTGCTGTGACACCAGGCAGGTGCATGGAGGGCGGCCCTAAACCTCCCCCACCCACTCGGCCGCGTTGCGGTATTCTGAGTGTGGGTGGTTCCGTCCTCGGTCTGGAGAACCTGGGATCTCCTAGAAGCCTTCCGCGTGTCTTCCCCGAGTGACTCCTATTGCGTGCTGCCGGGAAAGGCGGGGGTTGGCCTGGAAATGCAGGAAGCATCTAGTGGCTCCCCCTTGATAGGGGAGGTAATTAGCGGAATTCCACCTGCCAGGGAACAGCTGGACACCAGGCAGCTGCTTGGAGGGCGGCCCCAAACCTCCCCCACCCACTCGACCGACTTCCGGAATTCTGAGTGTGGGGAGGTCCCGTCCTCTGTCTGCAGCGCCTGGGATCTCCTAGGAGCCCTCCGCATGTCTTCCCCGAGTGACACTTAGTGCGGGTTGCTGGTTAAATGCGGGGATTGGACTGGAAAAGCAGGTAGCACGTAGTGCCTCCCCCTGGAAAGAGGAGGTAATTAGCGGAATTCCCCCTGCAAGGGAACAGCTGTGACACCAGGCAGCTGCGTGGAGCGCGGTCACAAACCTCCCCCAGCCACTCGGCCGCGTTCTAGAATTCTCAATGTGGGGAGGTTCCGTCTTCTATCTGCAGCGCCTGGGATCTCCAAGTAGCCCTCCTCGTGTCTTCCTCGAATGACTCATTGTGCGGGCTGCCGGGGAAAGGCGGGTATTTGACCGGAAATGCAGGAAGTATATAGTGCCTCCCCCTGGACAGGGGAGGTAATTAGCGGAATTCCCCCTGCCAGAGAAAAGCTGTGACAACAGGCAGCTGCGTGGAGGGCGGCCACAAACGTCCCCAATCCACTCGGCCGCGTACCGGATTTGTGAGTGTGGGGAGGTTCCGAACTCTGTCTGCAGCGCCTGGGATCTCCTAGGAGCCCTCCGCGTGTCTTCCCCGATTGACTCATAGTGTGGGCTGCCGGGGAAAGGCGGGGGTTGGCCTGGAAATGCATGTAGCATTTAGTGCCTCCCCCTGGACAGGGGAGGTAATTAGCGGACTTCCCCCTGTAAGGGTACAGCTGTGACACCATGCAGCTGCGTTGAGGAGGCCCCAAACCTCCCCAACCCACTCGGCCGCGTTCCGGAATTCTGAGTGTGGGGAGGTTCCGTCCTCTGTCTGCATCCCCTGGGATCTCCTAGGAGCCTTCTGCGTGTCTTCCCCGAGTGTCTCCTAGGGCGGGCTGGCGTTGAAAGGCGGGGATTTTGCTGGAAATGAAGGTAGCATGTAGTGCCTCCCCCTGGACAGCGGAGGAATTTAGCGGACTTCCCCCTGCAAAGGACCAGCTGTGACACCAGGCAGCTTCGTGGAGGGCGGACCCAAATCTCCCCAAACCTCTCCTACTTATTCCGGATATCTGAGTGTGTGGAGGTTCCGTCCTCCGTCTGCAGAGCCTGGGATCTCCTAGGAGCCCTCCGCGTGTCTTCCCCGAGTGGCTCTTAGTGCGGGCTGCCGAGGAAAGTCGGGGGTTCGTCTGGAAATGCAGGAAACTTGTAGTGCCTCCCCCTCGACAGGACAGGTATTTAGCGGACTTCCCCCTGCCAGGGAACAGCTGTGACACCAGGCAGCTGCGTGGAGGGCGCCCCCAATCCTCCCCAAACCACTCCTACTTATTCCCTAATTCTGAGTGTGGGGAGATTCCGTCTTATGTCTGCAGCTCTTGGGATCTCCTAGGAGACTTCCGCGTGTCTTCCCTGAGTGTCTCTAAGGCGGGCTTCCGTTGAAAGGCGGGGTTTGTTCTGGAAATGCAGGTAGCATGAAGTGCCTCCACCTGGACAGGGGAGGTTATTAGCGAAATTCCCCCTGCCATGGAACAGCTGTGACACCAGAGAGCTGCGTGGAGCGCGGTCCCAAACCTCCCCCACCCACTCGGCCGATTTCCGGAATTCTTAGTGAGGGGAGGTTCCGTCCTCTGTCTGCAGCGCCTGGGATCTCCTAGTAGTGCTCCTCGTGTCTTCCTCGAGTGACTCAAAGTGCGGGCTGCTGGGGAAAGCGGGGATATGACTGGAAATGCAGGAAGCATGTAGTGCCTCCCCCTGGACAGGGGAGGTAATTAGCGGAATTCCCCCGGCA
Source organism: Camelus bactrianus (assembly GCF_048773025.1). Taxonomy (NCBI): domain Eukaryota; kingdom Metazoa; phylum Chordata; class Mammalia; order Artiodactyla; family Camelidae; genus Camelus; species Camelus bactrianus. The sequence goes on from NC_133546.1 coordinate 90,220,880, forward strand.
AGGGAACAGCTGTGACACCAGGCAGCTGTGTGGAGAGCGGCCACACGCGTCCCCAAACCACTCGGCCGCGTTCCGGAATTCTGAGTGTGGGGAGGTTCCGTCCTCTGTCTGCAGCACCTGGGATCTATTAGGAGCCATCCGCGTGTCTTCACCGAGTGTCTTCTAGTGCGGGCTGCCTGGGAAATTCGGGGGTTGTGCTGGAAATTCAGGTAGCATGTAGTGCCTTCCCATGGACAGGGGAGGTAATTAGCGTACTTCCCCTGACAGGGAACAGCTGTGACAACAGGCAGCTGAGTGGAGGGCGGCCCCAAACCACCCCCACCCACACAGCCCCGTTATGGAATTCTGAGAGTTGGGAGGTTCCGTCCTATGTCTGCAGCGCCTGGGATCTCCTAGGAGCCATCCGCGTGTCTTCCTCGAGTGACTCCTAGTGCGGGCTGCCGGGGAAATGCGGGGGTTTTGATGGAAATGCAGGAAGCATTTAGTGCCTCCACCTGGACAGGGGAGGAAATTAACGAAGTTCCCCCTGCCAGGGAACAGCTGTGACAGCAGGCAACTCCGTGGAGGGTTGCCCCAAACCTCCCCCAACCACTCGTAATTGTTCCGTAATTCTGAGTGTGGGGAGGTTCCGTCCTCTCTCTGCAGCGCCTGGGATCTCCTAGGAGCCCTCTGCGTGTCTTCACCGAGTGAACCTTAGTGCGGGTTGCTGGTTAAATGCGGGGATTGGACTGGAAAAGCAGGTAGCATGTAGTGCCTCCCCCTGGAAAGAGGAAGTAATTAGCGGAATTCCCCCTGCCAGGGAACAGCTGTGACACCAGGCAGATGCGTGGAGCGCGGCCCCAAACCTCCCCAACCCACTCGGCCGACTTCTGGAATTCTGAGTGTGAGGAGGTTCCGTCCTCTGTCTGCAGTGCCTGGGAACTCCTAGGAGCATTCCGCGTGTCTTCCCCGAGTGTCTGCTATTGCGGGCTGCCGGGGAAAGTGGGGGTTGGGCTGGAAATGCAGGTAGCATCTAGAGCCTCCCCCTGGACAGAGGAGGTAATTAGCGGAATTCCCCCTGCCAGGGAGCAGCTGTGACACCAGGCAGCTGCTTGGAGGGCGGCCCCAAACCTCCCCCACCCACTCGACAGCTTTCCGGAATTCTGAGTGTGGGGAGGTCCCGTCCTCTGTCTGCAGCGCCTGGGATCTCCTAGGAGCCCTCCGCGTGTCTTCCCCGAGTGACCCTTAGTGCGGGTTGCTGGTTAAATTCGGGGATTGGACTGGAAAAGCAGGTAGCATGTAGTACCTCCCCCTGGAAAGAGGAGGTAATTAGCGGAATTCCCCCTGCCAGGGAACAGCTGTGACACCAGGCAGCTGCGTGGAGCGCGGTCACAAACCTCCCCCAGCCACTCGGCAGCGTTCTAGAATTCTGAGTGTGGGGAGGTTCCGTCTTCTGACTGCAGCGCCTGGGAACTCCTAGTAGCCCTCCTCGTGTCTTCCTCGAATGACTCATTAGCTGGCTGCCGGGGAAAAGCGGGGATTTGACCGGAAATGCAGGAAGTATGTAGTGACACCCCCTGGACAGGGGAGGTAATTAGCGGACTTACCCCAGCCAGAGAAAAGCTGTGACAACAGGCAGCTGCGTGGAGGGCGGCCACAAACGTCCCCAATCCACTCGGCCGACTTCTGGAATTCTGAGTGTGAGGAGGTTCCGTCCTCTGTCTGCAGGGCCTGGGAACTCCTAGGAGCATTCCGCGTGTCTTCCCCGAGTGTCTGCTATTGCGGGCTGCCGGGGAAATTGGGGGTTGGGCTGGAAATGCAGGTAGCATCTAGAGCCTCCCCCTGGAAAGAGGAGGTAATTAGCGGACTTACCCCAGCCAGAGAAAAGGTGTGACAACAGGCAGCTGCGTGGAGGGGGGCCACAAACGTCTCCAATCCACTCGGCCGCGTACCGGAATTGTGAGTGTGGGGAGGTTCGGAACTCTGTCTGCAGCGCCTGGGATCTCTTAGGAGCCCTCCGTGTGTCTTCCCCGAGTGACTCTTAGTGCGGGTTTCCGGTTAAAGGTGGGGGTTGGGCTAGAAATGCAGGTGGCATTTAGTGCCTCCCCCTGGACAGAGGAGGTTATTAGCGGAATTCCCCCTGCCAGGGAACTGCTGTGACACCAGGCAGCTGCGTGGATGGCGGCCCTAAATCTCCCCCACCCACTCGGCCTCGTTCCGGAATTCTGAGTTTGGGGAGGTTCCGTCATCTGTCTGCACCTCTTGGAATCTCCTAGGAGCCCTCCGCGTGTCTTCCCCGAGTGACTCTTAATGTGGGCTCCAGGGGAATAGCAGGGGTTGGACTGGAAATTCAGGAAGCATGTAATGCCTTCCCCTGGACAGAGAAGGTAATTAGCGTACTTACCCCTGCCAGGGAACAGCTGTGACACCAGGCAGCTTCGTGGAGGGCGGCCTTAAACCTCCCCAACCCACTCGGCCGCGTTGCGGAATTCTGAGTGTGGGGAGGTTCCGTCCTCTGTATGCAGCGCATGGGATCTCCTAGTAGCCCTCCGCGTTTCTTACCCGAGTGTCTGCTATTGCGGGCTGCCGGGGAAAGGCGGGGGTTCGGCTCCAAATGCAGGTAGAATGTAGTGCCTCCCCCTGGACAGTTGATGAAATTAGCGGAATTCACCCTGCCAGGGAACAGCTGTGACACCAGGCTGCTGCGTGGAGGGCGGCCCCAAACCTCCCCCACCCACACGGGCGCGTTCCGGAATTCTGAGTGTGGGGAGGTTCCCTCTACTGTCTGCAGCGCCTGGGATCTCCTAGTAGTCCTCCTCGTGACTTCCCCGAGTGATTCTTAGTGCGGGATCCCGGGGAAAGGCGGTGGTTGGGCTGGAAATGCAGGTAGCATCTTGTGCCTCTCCCTGCACAGGGGAGGTAATTAGCGGACTTCCCCCTGCCAGAGAAAAGCTGTGAGAAAAGGCAGCTTCGTGGAGGTTGGCCCCAAACCTCCCCCAACCACTCATAATTGTTCCGTAATTCTGAGTGTGGGGAGGTTCCGTCCTCTGTCTGCAGCGCCTGGGATCTCCTAGGAGCCTTCCGCGTGTCTTCTCCGAGTGACTCATAATGCGTGCTACAGGGAAAGGCGGGGGTTGGATTGGAAATGCAGGAAGCATCTAGTGGCTCCCCCTGGATAAGGGAGGTAATTAGCGGAATTCCACCTGCCAGGGAACAGCTGTGACACCAGGCAGCTGCGTGGAGGGCGGCCTTAAACCTCCCCCACCCACTCGTCCGCGTTCCGGAATTCTGAGTGTGGGGAGGTTCCATCCTCTGTCTGCAGCACATGGGATCTCCTAGGAGAAATCCGCGTATTTTTCCTATTGTCTCTTAGTGCTGGCTGCCTGGGAAAGTCGGGGGTTGGGCTGGAAATGCAGGTAGCATGTAGTGCCTCCCCCTGGACACGGGAAGTATTTAGCGGAATTCCCCATGACAGGGAACTGCTGTGACACCAGGCAGGTGCATGGAGGGCGGCCCTAAATCTCCCCCACCCACTCGGCCGCGTTCCGGAATTCTGAGTTTGGGGAGGTTCCGTGTTCTCTCTGCAGCTCTTGGAATCTCCTAGCAGCCCTCCGCGTTTCTTCCCCGAGTGACTCTTAATGCGGGTTCCCGGGGAATGGAAGGGGTTGGGCTGGAAATGCAGGAAGCATGTAATGCCTTCCCCTGGACAGAGAAGGTAATTAGCGTACTTACCCCTGCCAGGGAACAGCTGTGACACCAGGCAGCTTCGTGAAGGACGGCCCTAAACCTCCCCCACCCACTCGGCCGCGTTGCGGTATTCTGAGTGTGGGTGGTTCCGTCCTCAGTCTGGAGAACCTGGGATCTATTAGGAGCCCTCCGCGTGTCTTCCCCGAGTGTATCCTAGTGCGGGCTGACGGGAAAGGCAGGGGTTGGGCTGGAAATGCAGGTATCATCTAGTGCTTCCACCTGGACAGGGGAGGTAATTATCGGACTTCCCTTGACAGGGAACAGCTTTGACAACAGGCAGCTGCTTGGAGGGCGGCCCCAAAACTCCCCAAACCACTCCTACTTATTCCGTAATTCTGAGTGTGGGGAGGTTCCGTCCACTGTCTGCAGCACTTGGGATCTCCTAGGAGCCCTCCGAGTGTCTTCCCAGAGTGTCTCCTAGTTTGGGCTGCCTGGGAAATTCGGGGATTGGGCTGGAAATGAAGGTAGCATGTAGTGCCTTCCCCTGGACAGGGAAGGTAATTAGCTGAATTCTCCCTGCCAGGGAACAGCTGTGACACCAGGCAACTGCATGGGGAAAGGTCCCAAACCTCCCCCAGCCACTCGGCCGCGTTCCAGAATTCTGAGTGTGGGGAGTTTCCGTTTTCTGTCTGCAGCACCTGGGATCTCTTAGTAGCATTCCTCGTGTCTTCCTCGAGTGACTCATAGTGCGGGCTGCCGGGGAAAGGCGGGGATTTGACTGGAAATGCAGGAAGCATGTAGTGCGTCCACCTGGACAGGGGAGGTAATTAGCAAGTTCCCCCTGCCAGGGAACAGCTGTGACACCAGGCAGCTGCGTGGAGGGCGGCCACAAACGTCCCCAATCCACTCGGCCTCGTTCCGGAATTCTGAGTGTAGGGAGGTTCCGTCCTCAGTCTGCAGCGTCTGGGATTTCCTATTAGCCCTCCGCTTGTATTCCCCGAGTGTCTCCTAGTGCGGGCTGCCGGGGAAATGCGGGGGTTGGGCTGGAAATGCAGGAAACATGTAGTGCCTCCCCCTAGACAGAAGAGGTAATTAGCGGATTTCACCCAACGAGGGAACAGCTCTGACACCATGCATCTGCGTGGAGGGCGCCAGAAAACCTCCCCAAACCACTCCTATTTATTCCATAATTCTGATGGTGGGGAGGTTCCTTCCTCTGTCTGCAGCACTTAGGATCTCATAGGAGACCTCCGCGTGTCTTCTACGAGTGACACTTAGTGCAGGCTGCCGGGGAAAAGCGGGGGTTGGGATGGAAATGCAGGAAGCATTTAGTGCCTCCCCCTGGACAGGGGAGGAAATTAGCGAAATTCCCCCTGCCAGGGAACAGCTCTGACACCGGGAAGCTGCGTGGAGCGTGGCCCCAAACTTCCCCAAACCACTCGTATTTGTTCCGTAATTCTGAGTGTGGGGAGGTTCTGTCCTATGTCTGCAGCGCCTGGGATCTCCTAGGAGACCTCCGCGTGTCTTCCCCGAGTGACTCGTATTGCGTACTGCCAGGGAAATTGGGATCGGGCAAGAAATGCAGGAAGCATTTAGTGCCTCCCCCTGGACAGGGGAGGTAATTAGCTGAATTCCCCCTGCCAGGGAACAGCTGTGACACCAGGCAGCTGCGTGGAGAGCGGTCCCAAACCTCCCCCAGACACTCGGCCGCGTTCCAGATTTCTGAGTGTGGGGAGGTTCATTCTTCTGTCTGCAGCACCTGGGATCTCTTAGTAGCACTCCTCGTGTCTTCCACGAGTGACTCATAGTGCGGGCTGCCGGGGAAAGGCGGGGATTTGACTGGAAATGCAGGAAGCATGTAGTGCCTCCCCCTGGACAGGGGAGGTAATTAGCGGACTTCCCCCTGCCAGGGAACAGCTGTGACACCAGGCAGCTGCGTGGAGGGCGGCCACAAACGTCCCCAATCCACTCGGCCGCGTTCCGGATTTCTGAGTGTGGGGAGGTTCCGTCCTCTGTCTGCAGCGCCTGGGATCTCCTATGAGCCATCCGCGTGTCTTCCCCGAGTGTCTACTATTGCGGGCTGCCGGGGAAAGGCGGGGATTGGAATGGAAATGCAGGAAGCATTTAGTGCCTCTCCCTGGACAAGGGAAGAAATTAGCGGAATTCCCCCTGCCATGGAACAGCTTTGATATCCGTCAGGTTCGTGGAGGGCGCCCCCAAAACTCCCAAACCACTCCTACTTATTCCATAATTCTGAGTGTGGGGAGGTTTTGTCCACTGTCTGCAGCACTTGGGATCTCCTAGGAGCCATCTGAGTGTCTTCCCAGAGTGTATCTTAGTTTGGGCTGCCTGGGAAAGTCGGGGGTTTGGCTGGAAATGCAGGTAGCATGTAGTGCCTTCCATGGACAGGGAAGGTAATTAGCTGAATTCCCCCTGCCAGGGAACAGCTGTGACACGAGGCAGCTGTGTGGAGGGCGATCCAAAATCTCCCCAAACCACTCCTATTTATTCCGTAATTCTGATCGTGGGGAGGTTCCTTCCTCTGTCTGCAGCTCTTGGGATCTCCTAGGAGCCATCCGCGTGTCTTCCCTGAGTGTCTCCCAGTGCGGGATGCCCGGGAAAGGCGGGGGTTGGGCAGGAAATGCAGGTAGCATCTAGTGCCGCCCCTTGGACTGATGAGGTAATTAGCGAATTCCCCCAGCCAGGTAACACCTGTGACACCAGGCAGCTGCGTGGAAGGCGGCCCCAATCCTCCCCCAACCACTCGGCCGCGTTCCGGATTTCTGAGCGTGGCGAGGTACAGTCCTCTGTCTGCAGCGCCTGGGATCTCCTAAGAGCCCTCCGCAAGTCTTCCCCGAGTTTCTCCAAGTGTGGGCTTCCGGGGAAAAGTGGGGGTTGGGCTGGAAATGCAGGGAGCGACAAGTGCCTCCCCCTGGAATGATGAGGTATTTAGCGGACTTCCCCCTGCCAGGGAACAACTGTGACACCAGGCAGCTGCGTGGGGTGGGGCCCAAAACCTCCCCCACCCACTCGGCCGCATTCCTGGAATTCTGAGTGTGGCGAGGTTCCGACCCCTTTCAGCAGCGCCTGAGATCACCTAGGAGTCCTCCGCGTGACTTCCCCGAGTGTCTCCTAGTGCGGGTTGCCGGTGAAATTTGGGGGTTGGGCTGGAAATGCAGGTAACATCTAGTGCTTCTCAGTGGATATTTGAGGTAATTAGCGGACTACACCATGCCAGGGAACACCTGTGACACCAGGCAGTTGCGTGTAGTGCGGCCACAAACCTCCCCACCGACTCAGCCGTGTTCCGGAATTCTGAGTGTGGCGAGATTCCGTCCCCTGTCTGCAGGGCCTGGATCTCCTAGGAGCCCTCCGCGTGTCTTCCCGGAGTGACTTCCAGTGCGGGCTGCCGGGGAAAGATGGTGGTTGGGCTGGAAATGCAGGTAGCATCTAGTGCCTCCCCCAGGAATGATGAGGTAATTAGCGGAATTCCCCCTGCCAGGGAAAACCTGTGACACCAGGCAGCTGCGTGGAGGTCGGCCCTAAACCTCCCCCACCCACTCGGTTGCGTTCCGGTATTCTGAGTGTGGGTGGTTCCGTCCTCGGTCTGGAGAACCTGGGATCTATTAGGAGCCCTCCGCGTGTCTTCCCCGAGTGTATCCTAGTGCGGGCTGACGGGAAAGACAGGGGTTGGGCTGGAAATGCAGGTATCATCTAGTGCCTCCACCTGGACAGGGGAGGTAATTATCGTAATTCCCCCTACCATGGAACAGCTGTGACACCAGGCAGGTGTGGGGAGGTCGGCCTCAAATATTCCCCACCCACTCGGCCGCGTTCCGGAATTCTGAGTGTGGGGAGGTTCCGTCCTCTGTCTGCAGTGCCTGGGATCTCCTAGGAGCCCTCCGCTTGTCTTCCCCGAGTGTCTCCAAGTCGGGCTACCTGGGAAATGCGGGTGTTGGGCTGGAAATGCAGGTAGCATCTAGTGCCTCACTCTGGAAAGGAGAGGTAATTAGCGGTCTTCCCCTGACAGTGAACAGCTGTGACAACAGGCACCTGCGTGGAGGGCGGCCCCAAAACTCCCCAAACCACTCCTACTTATTCCGTAATTCTGAGTGTGGGGAGGTTCTGTCCACTGTCTGCAGCAATTGGGATCTCCTAGGAGCCCTCCGAGTGTCTTCCCAGAGTGTCTCCTAGTTTGGGCTGCCTGGGAAATTCGGGGATTGTGCTGGAAATGAAGGTAGCATGTAGTGCCTTCCCCTGGACAGGGAAGGTAGTTAGCTGAATTCCCCCTGCCAGGGAACAGCTGTGACACCAGGCAGTTGCGTGGAGAGCGGTCCCAAACCTCCCCCAGCCACTCGGCCGCGTTCCAGAATTCTGAGTGTGGGGAGGTTCCGTCTTCTGTCTGCAGCGCCTGGGATCTCTTAGTAGCACTCCTCATGTCTTCCTCGAGTGACTCATAGTGCGGGCTGCCGGGGAAATGCTGGGATTTGACTGGAAATACAGGAAGCATGTAGTGCATCCCCCTGGACAGGGGAGGTAATTAGCGAGTTCCCCCTGCCAGGGAACAGCTGTGACACCAGGCAGCTGCGTGGAGGGCGGCCACAAACGTCCCCAATCCACTCGGCCCCGTTCCGGAATTCTGAGTGTAGGGAGGTTCCGTCCTCTGTCTGCAGCGTCTGGGATTTCCTATGAGCCCTCCGCGTGTATTCCCCGAGTGTGCCTAGTGCGGGCTGCCGGGGAAATGCGGGGGTTGGGCTGGAAATGCAGGAAATATGTAGTGCCTCCCCCTGGACAGAGGAGGTAATTAGCCGATTTCCCCCTACCAGTGAACAGCTCTGACACCATGCAGCTGCGTGGAGGGCGCCAGAAAACCTCCCCAAACCACTCCTATTTATTCCATAATTCTGATGGTGGGGAGGTTCCTTCCTGTGTCTGCAGCACTTGGGATCTCATAGGAGACCTCCGCGTGTCTTCAACGAGTGACACTTAGTGCGGGCTGCCGGGGAAAAGCGGGGGTTGTGATGGAAATGCAGGAAGCATTTAGTGCCTCCCCCTGGACAGGGGAGGAAATTAGCGAAATTCCCCCTGCCAGGAAACAGCTGTGACACCGGGAAGCTGCGTGGAGCGTGGCCCCAAACTTCCCGCAACCACTCGTATTGTTCCGTAATTCTGAGTGTGGGGAGGTTCCGTCCTAAGTCTGCAGAGCCTGGGATCTCCTAGGAGACCTCCGCGTGTCTTCCCCGAGTGTCTGCTAGTGCGGGCTGCCTGGGAAAGGCGGGGGTTGGGCTGGATATGCAGGTAGAATGTAGTGCCTCCCCTTGGACTGTTGATGTAATTAGCGGAATTCCCCCTGCCAGGGAACAGCTGTGACACCAGGCAGCTGCGTGGAGGGCGGCCACAAACGTCCCACAGCCACTCGGCCGCGTTCCAGAATTCTGAGTGTGGGGAGGTTCCGTCTTCTCTCTGCAGCGCTTGGGACCTCTTAGTAGCACACCTCGTGTCTTCCACGAGTGACTCATAGTGCGGGCTGCCGCGGAAAGGCGGGGATTTGACTGGAAATGCAGGAAGCATGTAGTGCCTCCCCCTGGACAGGGGAGGTAATTAGCGGACTTCCCCCTGCCAGGGAACAGCTGTGACACCAGGCAGCTGCGTGGAGGGCGGCCACAAACGTCCCCAATCCACTCGGCCGCGTTCCGGATTTCTGAGTGTTGGGAGGTTCCGACCTCTGTCTGCAGCGCCTGGGATCTCCTATGAGCCATCCGCGTGTCTTCCCCGAGTGTCTATTAGTGCGGGCTGCCGGGGAAATGCAGGGATTGGGATGGAAATGCAGGAAGCATTTAGTGCCTCTCCCTGGACAAGGGAGGAAATTAGCGGAATTCCCTCTGCAATGGAACAGCTGTGACACCAGGCAGGTGCGTGGAGGGCGCCCCCAAAACTCCCCAAACCACTCCTACTTATTCCGTAATTCTGAGTGTGGGGAGGTTCCGTCCACTGTCTGCAGCACCTGGGATCTCCTAGGAGCCATCTGAGTGTCTTCCCAGAGTGTATCCTAGTTTGGGCTGCCTGGGAATGTCGGGGGTTGGGCTGGAAATGCAGGTAGCATGTAGTGCCTTCCATGGACAGGGAAGGTAATTAGCTGAATTCCCCCTGCCTGGGAACAGCTGTGACACCAGGCAGCTGTGTGGAGGGCGATCCAAAACCTCCCCAAACCACTCCTATTTATTCCGTAATTCTGATCGTGGGGAGGTTCCTTCCTCTGTCTGCAGCTCTTGGGATCTCCTAGGAGCCCTCCGCGTGTCTTCCCAGAGTGTCTCCTAGTGCGGGATGCCGGGGAAAGGTGGGGGTTTGGCTGGAAATGCAGGTAGCATCTAGTGCCGCCCCTTGGACTGATGAGGTAATTTGCGAATTCCCCCAGCCAGGTGACACCTGTGACACCAGGCAGCTGCGTGGAGGTCGGGCCCAAACCTCCCCCAACCACTCGGCCGCGTTCTGGATTTCTGAGTGTGGCGAGTTTCCGTCCTCTGTCTGCAGCGCCTGGGATCTCCTAGGAGCCCTCCTCGTGTCTTCCCCGAGTGTCTCCTAGTGCGGGCTGAGGGGGAAAGTCGGGGGTTGGGCTGGAAATGCAGGTAGCATCTAGTGCCTCCCCCTGGACAAATCAGGTAATTAGCGGAATTCCCCCTGCCAGGGAACACCTGTGACAACAGGCTACTGCGTGGAGGGCGGACCCAAATCTCCCCCACCCACTCGTTCACGTTCCGGATTTCTGAGCGTGGCGAGGTTCAGTCTTCTGTCAGCAGCGCCTGGGATCTCCTAAGAGCCCTCCGCATGTCTTCCCCGAGTGTCTCCAAGTGTGGGCTGCCGGGGAAAAGTGGGTGTTGGGCTGGAAATGCAGGTAGCGACAAGTGCCTCCCCCTGGAATGATGAGGTAATTAGCGGAATTCCCCCTGCCAGGGAACACCTGTGACACCAGGCAGCTGCGTGGAGGTGGGCCCGAAACCTCCCCCACCCACTCGGCCACGTTCCGGAATTCTGAGCGTGGCGAGGTTCCGTCCTCTATCTGCAGCGCCTGGGATCTCCTAGAAGTCCTCCGCTTGTCTTCCCCTAGTGTCTCCTAGTGCGGGCTACCGGGGAAAGGCGGGGTTTGGGCTGGAAATGCAGGTAGCATCTAGTGCCTCCCCATGGACAGATCAGGTAATTAGCAGACTTCCCCCTGCCAGGGATCACCTGTGACACCAGGCAGCTGCATGGAGGTTGGCCCCAAATATCCCCCACCCACTAGGCCGCGTTCCTGGAATTCTGAGTGTGGCGAGGTTCCGACCTCTGTCAGCAGCACCTGAGATCTCCTAGGAGTCCTCCGCGTGACTTCCCCGAGTGTCTCCTAGTGCGGGTTGCCGTTGAAATGTAGGGGTTGGCCTGGAAATGCAGGTAGCATCTAGTGCTTCTCACTGGATATTTGAGGTAATTAGCGGACTACACCCTGCCAGGGAACACCTGTGACACCAGGCAGCTGCGTGGAGGGCGGCCCCATACCTCCCCCACCCACTCGGGCGCGTTCTGGAATTCTGAGTGTGGCGAGGTTCCGTCCTCTGTCTGCAGCGACTTGTATCTCCTAGGAGCTCTCTGCGTGTCTTCCCAGAGTGTCTCCTAGTGCGGGCTGCCGGGGAAAGGCGGGGGATGGGCTGGAAATGCAGGTAGCATCTAGTGCCGCCCCTTGGACTGATGAGGTAATTAGCGAATTCCCCCTGCCAGGGCACACCTGTGACACCAGGCAGCTGCGTGGAGGGCGGCCCCATACCTCCCCCACCCACTCGGGCGCGTTCTGGAATTCTGAGTGTGGCGAGGTTCCGTCATCTGTCTGCAGCGCCTGGGATCTCCTAGGAGCCCTCCACGTATCTTCCACGAGTGTCTCCTAGTGCGGGCTGCCGGGGAAAAGCGGAGGTTGGGCTGGAAATGCAGGTAGCCTCTAGTGCCTCCCCCTGGACAGATGAGGTATTCAGCGGACTTCCCCCTGCCAGGGAACACCTGTGACACCAGGCACCTGCGTGGGGGGCAGCCCCAAACCTCCCCCACCCACTCGGCCGCGTTCCAGAATTGTGAGGGTGGCGAGGTTCCGTCCTCTAACTGCAGCGTCTGGGATCTCCTAGGAGCCATTTGCCTGTCTTACCCGTGTGTCTCCTATGCTGGCTGCCGGGGAAATGCGGGGGTTGGGCTGGAAATGCAGGTAGCATCTAGTGCCTCCCACTGGACTGATGAGGTAATTAGCGGACTTCCCCCTGCTAGGGAACACCTGTGACACCAGGCAGCTACGTGGGGGGCGGCCCCATACCTCCCCCACCCACTCGGGCTCGTTCTGGAAATCTGAGTGTGGCAAGGTTCCGTCATCTGTCTGCAGCGCCTGGGATCTCCTAGGAGCCCTCCGCGTGTTTTCCCCGAGTTTCTCGTAGTGCGGGCTGCGGGGGAAAGGCGGGGGTTTTGCTGGAAATGCAGGTAGCATCTAGTGCCTCCCCCTGGACAGATCAGGTAATTAGTGGACTTCCCACTGCGAGGGAACACATGTAACAACAGGCAGCTGCGTGGAGTGCGGCACCAAACTTCCCCCACCCACTCGTCTGCATCCGCAATTCTGACGGTGTCGAGATTACGTCCTCTTTCTGCAGCACCTGGGATCTCCTAGGAGTCCTCCGCGTATCTTCCCCGAGTGTCTCCTAGTGCGGGGTGCTGGGGAAATGCGGGGGTTTGGCTGGAAATGCAGGTAGCATCAAGTGCTTCCCCCTGGACTGATGAGGAAATTAACGGACTTCCCCCTGCCAGGAAACACCTGTGACAACAGGCAGCAGCGTGGAGGGCAGCCCCAAACCTCCCCCACCCACTCGGCCGCGTTCTGGAATTCTGAGTGTGGCAAGGTTCCGTCCTCTGCAGCGCCTTGGGATCTCCTAGGAGCCTTCCGCGTGTCTTCCCCGAGTGACTCCTAGTGCGGGCTGCAGGGGAAAGGCGGGGGTTGGGCTAGAAATGCAGGTAGCATCTAGTGCCTCCCCCTGGACAAATGAGATAATTATCGGACTTCACCCTGCCAGGGAACACCTGTGACAACAGGCAGCTACGAGGACACGGCCCCAAACCTCCCCCACACATTCGGCCGCGTTCCGGAATTCTGAGGGTGGCGAGGTTACGTCCTCTGTCTGCAGCGCCTGGGATCTCCTAGGAGCCCTCCGCGTGTCTTCCCGGAATGTTTCCTAGTGCGGGCTGCCGGGGAAAGGCAGGGGTTGGCTGGAAATGCAGGTAGCCTCTAGTGCCTCCCCCTGGACAGATGAGTTAGTTAGCGGACTTCCCCCCGCAAGGGAACACCTGTGACACCAGGCAGCTGCGTCGGGGCGGCCCCAAACCTCCCCAACCCACTCGGGCGCATTCCGGAATTGTGAGGGTTGCGAGGTTCCGTCCTCTGTCTGCATCACCTGTGATCTCCTAGGAGCCCTCCGCGTGCCTTCCCCGAGTGTCACCTAGTGCGATCTGCCGCGGAAATGCGGGGGTTGTGCTTGAAATGCGGGAAATATGTAGTGCCCCCCGTGGACAGGGGAGGTAATTAGCGGACATCCCCCTGCCAGTGAACACATGTGACTCCAGGCAGCTGCGTGGAAGGCAGCCCCAAATCTCCCCCACAAACTATGACGTGTTCCAGAATTCTGAGTGTGGGGAGTATCCGCCCTCTGTCTGCAGCGCCTCGTATCTCCTAGGAGCCCTCTGCGTGTCTTCCCTGAGTGTCTCCTAATGCGTGCTGCCGGGGAAAGGCGGGTGTTTGGCTGGAAAGGCAGGAAGCGTTTAGTGCCTCCCCCTGGACAGGGGAGGTAATTAGCGGACTTCCCCCTGACAGGGAACAGCTGTGACACCAGGCAGCTGCGTGGTGTTCGGCCCCAAACCTCCCCAACTCTCTCGTACATATTCCATAATTCTGAGTGTGGGGAGGTTCCGTCATCTGTCTGCAGTGCCAGGGATCTCCTAGGAGCACTCCCGCGTGTCTTCCCTGAGTGTCTCCTAGTGTGGGCTGCCGGTTAAAGGCCGGGGTTTTGATGGAAATGAAGGTAGCATCTAGTGCCTCCCCCTGGACAGGTGAGGTAATTAGCGGACTTCCTCCTGCCAAGGAACAGCTGTGAAACCAGGCAGCTGCGTGGAAGGCGGCCCCAATCCTCCCCCACCCACTTGGCCGCGGTCCTGAATTCTGAGTGTGGGGAGGTTCCGTCCTCAGTCTGCAGTGCCTGGGATCTCCTAGGAGCCTTCCGCGTGTCTTCCTCGAGTGTCTCCTAGTGCGGGCTGCCGGGGAAATGCGGTGGTTGGGCTGGAAATGCAGGAAACATGTAGTGCCTACCCCTGGACAAAGGAGATAATTAGCGGATTTCCCCCTGCCAGGAAACAGCTGTGAAACCAGGCAGCTGCGTGCAGGGCGCCCCCAAATATACCCAACCACTCCTATTTATTCCATAATTCTGATTGTGGGGAGGTTCCTTCCTCTGTCTTCAGCACTTGGGATCTCCTAGGAGCCCTCCGCGTGTCTTCCCCGAGTGTATCCTTGTGCGGGATGACGGGAAAGGCAGGGTTTGGGCTGGAAATGCAGGTATCATCTAGTGCCTCCACATGGATAGGGGAGGTAATTATCGGAATTCCCCCTGCCATGGAACAGCTGTGACACCAGGCAGCTGCGGGGTGGTCGGCCCCAAATATTCCCCACCCACTCGGCCGCGTTCCGGAATTCTGAGTGTGGGGAGGTTCCGTCCTCTGTCTGCAGAGCCTGGGATCTCCTAGGAGAAATCCGGGTATTTTCTCGATTGTCTCTTATTGAGGGCTGCCTGGGAAAGTCGGGGGTTGTGCTGGAAATACAGGAAGTATGTAGTGCCTTCCCCTGGACAGAGGAGGTAATTAGCGAAATTCCCCCTGTCAGGGAACAGCTGTTACACCAGGCAGCTGCGTGGAGGGCGGCCCCAAAACTCCCCCAACCACTCGGCCTCGTTGCGGAATTCTGATTTTGGGGAGGTTCTGTCCTCTGTCTTCAGTGCGTGGGATCAAATAGGAGCACTCCGCGTGTCTTCCCCGAGTGACTCTTTGTGCGGGCTGCCGGGGAAAGGCAGGGGTTGGTCTGGAAATGCAGGAACCATGTAGTGCCTCCCCCTGGACAGGGGAGGTATTTAGCGGACTTCCCCCTGCCAGGGAACACCTGTGACTCCAGGCAGCTGCGTGGAAGGCGGCACCACACCTCCCCCAACCACTAGGACGCGTTCCTGAATTCTGAGTGTGGGGAGGTTCCGTCCTCTGTCTGCAGTGCCTGGGATCTCCTAGGAGCCCTCCGCTTGTCTTCTCCGAGTGTCTCCTATTGCGGGCTACCTGGGAAATGCGGGTGTTTGCCTGGAAATGCAGGTAGCATCTAGTGCCTCACTCTGGACAGGGGAGGTAATTAGCGGTCTTCCCCTGACGGGGAACAACTTTGACAACAGGTAGCTGCGTGGAGGGCGGCCCCAAAATTCCCCAAACCACTCCTAATTATTCCGTAATTCTGAGTGTGGGGAAGTTGCGTCCACTGTCTGCAGCACTTGGGATCTCCTAGGAGCCCTCCGAGTGTCTTCCCAGAGTGTCTCCTAATTTGGGCTGCCTGGGAAATTCGGGGGTTGTGCTGGAAATGAAGGTAGCATATAGTGCCGTCCCCTGGACAAGGAAGGTAATTAGCTGAATTCCCCCTGCCAGGGAACAGCTGTGACACCAGGCAGCTGCGTGGAGAGCGGTCCCAAACCTCCCACAGCCACTCGGCCGCGTTCCAGAATTCTGAGTGTGGGGAGGTTCCGTCTTCTGTCTGCAGCGCCTGGGATCTCCTAGTAGCCCTCCTCGTGTCTTCCTCGAGTGACTCATAGTGCGGGCTGCCGGGGAAAGGCGGGGATTTGACTGGAAATGCAGGAAGCATGAAGTGCCTCCCCCTGGAAAGGGGAGGTAATTAGCGTGTTCCCCCTGAGAGGGAACAGCTGTGACACCAGGCAGCTGCGTGGAGGGCGGCCACAAACGTCCCCAATCCACTCGGCCGCGTTCCGGAATTCTGAGTGTAGGGAGGTTCCGTCCTCTGTCTGCAGCGTCTGGGATCTCCTAGGAGCCCTCCGCGTGTCTTCCCCGAGTGTCTCCTAGTGCGTGCTGCCGGGGAAATGCGGGGGTTGTGCTGGAAATGCAGGAAACATGTAGTGCCTCACCCTGGACAGAGGAGGAAATTAGCGGACTTACCCCTTCCAGTGAACACCTTTGACTCCAGGCAGCTGCGTGGAGGGCGGCCCCAAACCTCCCCCAGACACTCAGCCTCATTCCAGAATTCTGAGAGTTGGGAGGTTCCGTCCTTTGTGTGCAGTGCCTTGGATCTCCTAGGAGCCATCCGCGAGTCTTCCACGAGTGACCCCTAGTGCAGGCTGCCGGAGAAAGGCGGATGTTGTGATGGAAATGCAGGAAGCATAGTGCCTCCACCTGGACAGAGGAGGAAATTAGCGAACTTCCCCCTGCAAGGATACAGCTGTGAAACCAGGCAGCTCCGTGGAGGGTGGCCAAAAACCTCCCCCAACCACTCATAATTGTTCCGTAATTCTGAGTGTGGGGAGGTTCCGTCCTCTGTCTGCAGCACCTGGGATCTCCTAGGAGCCCTCCGCGTGTCTTCTCCGAGTGACTCCTAATGCGTGCTGCGGGGAAATGCGGGGGTTGGGCTGGAAATGCAGGAAGCATTTAGTGCCTCTCCCTGGACAAGGGAGGTAATTAGCGAAATTCCCCTTGCCAGTGAACACCTGTGACTCCAGACAGTTGCATGGAGGGCGGCCCCAAATCTCCCCCACCCACTCGGCCGCGTTCTGGAATTCTGAGTGTGGGGAGGTTCCGTCCTATGTCTGCAGCTCTTGGGATCTCCTAGTAGCCCTCCGATTGTCTTCCCCGGGTGTCTCTTAGTGCGGGCTGCCGGGGAAAGTCGGGGGTTGGGCTGGAAATGGAGGTAGCATGAAATGTCTTCCCCTGGACAGGGGAGGTTATTAGCGTACTTCCCCTGACAGAGAACAGGTGTGACAACAGGCAGCTGCGTGGAGGGCGGCCCCAAACCTCCCTCACTCACTCAGACTCGTTCCGGAATTCTGAGAGATGGGAGGTTCAGTCCTATGTCTGCAGCGCCTGGGATCTCATAGAAGCCATCCGCGTGTCTTCCCCGAGTGACTCCTAATGCGTGCTGCCAGGGAAAGCGGGGGTTGGGCAGGAAAGTCAGGAAGCATTTAGGGCCTCCCCCTGGACAGGGGAGGTAATTAGGTGAATTCCCCCTGCCAGGGAACAGCTGTGAAACCAGGCAGCTGCGTGGAGGGAGCCCCGAAAACTCCCCAAACCACTCCTATTTATTCCGTAATTCCGATTGTGGGGAGGTACCTTCCTCGGTCTGCAGCCCTTGGGATCTCCTAGGAGCCCTCCGTGTGTCTTCCCTGAGTGTCTCCTATTGGGGCCTCCCGGGGAAATGCGGGGGTTGGGCTGGAAATTCAGGTAGCATCTAGTGCATTCCCCTGGACAGGGGAGGTAATTAGAGGACTTCCCCCTGCCAAGGAACACCGGTGTCTCCAGGCAGTTGCGTGGAAGTCGGCCTCAAACCTCTCCCACACACTCGTCCGCGTTCCGGAATTCTGAGTGTGGGGAGGTTCCATCCTCTGTCTGCAGAGCCTGGGATCTCCTAGGAGCCATCCGCGGGCCATCCCCTAGTGTCTCCTAGTGCGGGCTTCCAGGGAAAGCAGGGGATGGGCAGGAAATGCAGGAAGCTTTTAGTGCCTAACCCTGGATAGGGGAGGTAATTAGCGGACTTCCCCTTGCCAGGGAACAGGTGTGACACCAGGCAGCTGCATGGAAGGCGCCCCAAAACCTCCCCAAACCACTCCTATTTATACCATAATTCCAATTGTGGGGAGGTTCCTTCCTCGGTCTGCAGCGCCTGGGACCTCCTAGGAGCCCTCCGCGTGTATTCCCCGAGTGTCTGCTATTGCGGGCTGACGGGGAAATGCGGGGGTTTTGCTGGAAATGCAGGTAGCATGTAGTACCTCCCCCACAACAGGGGAGGTAATTAGCGGACTTCACCCTGCCAGAGAACAGGTGTGACACCAGGCAGTTTCGTGGAGGGCGGTACCAAATCTCCCCCACCCACTCGGCCGCGTTCCGATTTCTGAGTTTGGGGAGGTTCCGTCCTCTGTCTGCAGTGCCTGGGATCTCCTAGGAGCCATCCGCGTGTCTTCCCAGATTGTCTCCTTGAGCGGGCTGCCGGTTAAAGGCCGGTGGTGGGATGGAATTGCAGGTAGCATCTAGTGCCTCCCCCTGGACAGGGGAGGTAATTAGAGGACTTCCCTCTGCCAGGGAACAGCTCTGACACCAGGCAGCTGCGTGGAGGGCTGCCCCAATCCTCCCCCACCCACTCGGCCACGTTCTGGAATTCTGAGTGTGGGGAGGTTCCATCATCTTTCTGCAGCGCCTGGGATCTCCTAGGAGCACTCCGATTGTCTTCCCCGAGTGTCTCCTAGTTTGGGCTGCCTGGGAAAGTCGGTGGTTGGGCTGGAAATGCAGGTAGAATGTAGTGACTTCCCCTGGACAGGGAAGGTAATTAGGTGAATTCCCCCTGCCAGGGAACAGCTGTGACACCAGGCAGCTGCGGGGAGGGCGCCCCAAAACCTCCCCAAACCACTCCTATTTATTCCGTAATTCTGATCGTGTGGAGGTTCCTTCCTCTGTCTGCAGCACTTGGGTTCTCCTAGGAGCCATTTGCGTGTCTTCCACGAGTGACTCCTATTGCGGGCTGCAAGGGGAAAGGCGGTGGTTGTGATGGAAATGGAGGAAGCATTTAGTGCCTCCACCTGGACAGGGGAGGAATTTAGCGAACTTCCCCCTGCCATGGTACAGCTGTGACACCAGGCAGCTCCGTGGAGGGTGGCCCCAAACCTCCCCCAACGACTCGTAATTGTTCCGTAATTCTGAGTGTGGGGAGGTTCCGTCCTCAGTCTGCAGCGCCTGGGATCTCCTAGGAGCCCTCCGCGTGTCTTCCCCGAGTGACTCCTAATGCGTGCTGCCAGGGAAATGCGGGGGTTGGGCTGGAAATGCAGGAAGCATTTAGTGCCTCCCCCTGGACAGGGGAGGTAATTAGCGGAATTCCCCCTGCCAGGGAACAGTTGTGACACCAGGCACCTTCGTGGAGGGAGCCCCAAAACCTCCAAAAACCACTCCAATTTATTCCGTAATTCCGATTGTGGGGAAGTATCTTCCTCTGTCTGCAGCCCTTGGTATCTCCTAGGATCCCTCCGTGTGTCTTCCCTGAGTGTCTCCTATTGCGGTCTCCGGGGAAATGCGGAGGTTGAGCTGGAAATGCAGGTAGCATTTAGTGCATCCCCCTGGACAGGGGAGGTAATTAGCGGACTTCCCCCTGCCAGGGAACACCTGTGACTATAGGCAGTTGCTTGGAGGGCGGCCCCAAACATCCCCCACCCTCTTGGACGCGTTCCGGAATTCTGAGCGTGGGGAGGTTCCGTCCTCTGTCTGCAGAGCCTGGCATCTCCTAAGAGCCCTCCGTGTGTCTTCCCCGAGTGTCTCCTAGTGCGGGCTGACGGGGAAATGCGGGGGTTGTGCTGGAAATGCAGGTAGCATGTAGTGCCTCCCCCACGACAGGGGAGTTAATTAGCGGAATTCCCCCTTCCAGGGAACAGCTGTGACACCAGGCAGCTGCGTGGAGGTCGGCCCCAAACCTCCCCCACCCACTCGGCCGAATTCCGGAATTCTGAGTGTCGGGAGGTTCCGTAATCTGTCTGCAGCGACTGGGATCTACAAGGAGGCTTCCGCGTGACATCCCCGAGTGTCTCCTAGTGCGGGCTGCATGGAAAATTCGGGGGTTGTGCTGGAAATGCAGGTAGCATGTAGTGCCTTCCCCTGGACAGGGGAGGTAATTAGCGGACTTCCCCCTGCCACGGAACAGATGTGACACCAGGCAGATGCGTGGAGGGCGCCCCCAAACCTCCCGAAACCACTCCTACTTATTCCGTAATTCTGAGTGTGGGGAGGTTCCGTCCTCTGTCTGCAGCGCCTGGGATCTCCTAGGAGCCCTCCGCGTGTCTTCCCCGAGTGTCTCCTAGTGCGGGCTGCCGGGGAAATGCGGGTGTTGTTCTGGAAATGCAGGAAACATGTAGTGCCTCACCCTGGACAGAGGAGGTAATTAGCGGACTTACCCCTTCCAGTGAACACCTTTGACTCCAGGCAGCTGCGTGGAGGGCGGCCCCAAACCTCCCCCACACACTCAGCCTCGTTCCAGAATTCTGAGAGTTGGGAGGTTCCGTCCTATGTGTGCAGTGCCTTGGATCTCCTAGGAGCCATCCGCGAGTCTTCCACGAGTGACCCCTAGTGCAGGCTGCCGGAGAAAGGCGGGGGTTATGATGGAAATGCAGGAAGCATAGTGCCTCCACCTGGACAGAGGAGGAAATTAGCGAACTTCCCCCTGCAAGGATACAGCTGTGAAACCAGGCAGCTCCGTGGAGGGTGGCCAAAAACCTCCCCCAACCACTCATAATTGTTCCGTAATTCTGAGTGTGGGGAGGTTCCGTCCTCTGTCTGCAGCGCCTGGGATCTCCTAGGAGCCCTCCGCGTGTCTTCTCCGAGTGACTCCTAATGCGTGCTGCCGGGGAAATGCGGGGGTTGGGCTGGAAATGCAGGAAGCATTTAGTGCCTCCCCCTGGACAAGGGAGGTAATTAGCGAAATTCCCCCTGCCAGGGAACACCTGTGACTCCAGACAGTTGCGTGGAGGGCGGCCCCAAATCTCCCCCACCCACTCGGCCGCGTTCTGGAATTCTGAGTGTGGGGAGGTTCCGTCCTATGTCTGCAGCTCTTGGAATCTCCTAGGAGCCCTCCGATTGTCTTCCCCGAGTGTCTCTTAGTGCGGGCTGCCGGGGAAAGTCGGGGGTTGTGCTGGAAATGGAGGTAGCATGTAATGTCTTCCCCTGGACAGGTTAGGTTATTAGCGTACTTCCCCTGACAGAGAACAGCTGTGACAACAGGCAGCTGCGTGGAGGGCGGCCCCAAACCTCCCTCACTCACTCAGACTCGTTCCGGAATTCTGAGAGATGGGAGGTTCAGTCCTATGTCTGCAGCGCCTGGGATCTCCTAGAAGCCATCCGCGTGTCTTCCCCGAATGACTCCTAATGCGTGCTGCCAGGGAAAGCGGGGATTGGGCAGGAAAGGCAGGAAGCATTTAGGGCCTCCCCCTGGACAGGGGAGGTAATTAGCGGAATTCCCCCTGCCAGGGAACAGCTGTGAGACCAGGCAGCTGCGTGGAGGGCGGCCCTAAACCTCCTCCACCCACTCTGCCGCATTCCGTAATCTGAGTGTGGGGAGGTTCCGACCTCGGTCTGCAGCACCTGGGATCTATTAGGAGCCATCCGCGTGTCTTACCTGAGTGTCTCCTAGTGCGGGCTGCCTGGGAAATTCGGGGGTTGGGCTGGAAAAGCAGGTAGCATGTAGTGCCTTCCCCTGGACAGGGGAGGTAATTAGCGGACTTCCCCATGCAAGGGAACAGCTGTGACACCAGGCAGCTGCGTGGAGGGAGCCCCGAAACCTCCCCAAACCACTCCTATTTATTCCGTAATTCCGATTGTGGGGAGGTACCTTCCTCGGTCTGCAGCCCTTGGGATCTCCTAGGAGCCCTCCGTGTGTCTTCTATGAGTGTCTCCTATTGCGGCCTCCCGGGGAAATGCGGGGGTTGGGCTGGAAATCCAGGTAGCATCTAGTGCATCCCCCTGGACAGGGGAGGTAATTAGAGGACATCCCCCTGCCAGGGAACACCTGTGTCTCCAGGCAGTTGCGTGGAAGTCGGCCCCAAACCTCTCCCACACACTCGTCCGCGTTCCGGAATTCTGAGTGTGGGGAGGTTCCATCCTCTGTCTGCAGCGCCTGGGATCTCCTAGGAGCCATCCGCGGGCCATCCTCTAGTGTCTCCTAGTGCGGGCTT
This sequence comes from Camelus bactrianus, assembly GCF_048773025.1. NCBI lineage: Eukaryota > Metazoa > Chordata > Mammalia > Artiodactyla > Camelidae > Camelus > Camelus bactrianus. The sequence goes on from NC_133546.1 coordinate 90,242,551, forward strand.
CCAGGGAAAGCGGGGGATGGGCAGGAAATGCAGGAAGCTTTTAGTGCCTAACCCTGGATAGGGGAGGTAATTAGCGGACTTCCCCTTGCCAGGGAACAGGTGTGACACCAGGCAGCTGCATGGAAGGCGCCCCAAAACCTCCCCAAACCACTCCTACTTATTCCGTAATTCTGAGTGTGGGGAAGTTGCATCCACTGTCTGCAGCACTTGGGATCTCCTAGGAGCCCTCCGAGTGTCTTCCCAGAGTGTCTCCTAATTTGGTCTGCCTGGGAAATTCGGGGGTTGTGCTGGAAATGAAGGTAGCATGTAGTGCCGTCCCCTGGACAAGGAAGGTAATTAGCTGAATTCCCCCTGCCAGGGAACAGCTGTGACACCAGGCAGCTGCGTGGAGAGCGGTCCCAAACCTCCCACAGCCACTCGGCCGCGTTCCAGAATTCTGAGTGTGGGGAGGTTCCGTCTTCTGTCTGCAGCGCCTGGGATCTCCTAGTAGCCCTCCTCGTGTCTTCCTCGAGTGACTCATAGTGCGGGCTGCAGGGGAAAGGCGGGGATTTGACTGGAAATGCAGGAAGCATGAAGTGCCTCCCCCTGGAAAGGGGAGGTAATTAGCGTATTCCCCCTGAGAGGGAACAGCTGTGACACCAGGCAGCTGCGTGGAGGGCGGCCACAAACGTCCCCAATCCACTCGGCCGCGTTCCGGAATTCTGAGTGTGGGGAGGTTCCGTCCTCTGTCTGCAGCGTCTGGGATCTCCTAGGAGCCCTCCGCGTGTCTTCCCCGAGTGTCTCCTAGTGCGTGCTGCCGGGGAAATGCGGGGGTTGTGCTGGAAATGCAGGAAACATGTAGTGCCTCACCCTGGACAGAGGAGGTAATTAGCGGACTTACCCCTTCCAGTGAACACCTTTGACTCCAGGCAGCTGCGTGGAGGGCGGCCCCAAACCTCCCCCACACACTCAGCCTCATTCCAGAATTCTGAGAGTTGGGAGGTTCCGTCCTATGTGTGCAGTGCCTTGGATCTCCTAGGAGCCATCCGCGAGTCTTCCACGACTGACCCCTAGTGCAGGCTGCCGGAGAAAGGCGGGGGTTGTGATGGAAATGCAGGAAGCATAGTGCCTCCACCTGGACAGAGGAGGAAATTAGCGAACTTCCCCCTGCAAGGATACAGCTGTGAAACCAGGCAGCTCCGTGGAGGGTGGCCAAAAACCTCCCCCAACCACTCATAATTGTTCCGTAATTCTGAGTGTGGGGAGGTTCCGTCCTCTGTCTGCAGCGCCTGGGATCTCCTAGGAGCCCTCCGCGTGTCTTCTCCGAGTGACTCCTAATGCGTGCTGCGGGGAAATGCGGGGGTTGGGCTGGAAATGCAGGAAGCATTTAGTGCCTCCCCCTGGACAAGGGAGGTAATTAGCGAAATTCCCCTTGCCAGTGAACACCTGTGACTCCAGACAGTTGCATGGAGGGCGGCCCCAAATCTCCCCCACCCACTCGGCCGTGTTCTGGAATTCTGAGTGTGGGGAAGTTCCGTCCTATGTCTGCAGCTCTTGGGATCTCCTAGGAGCCCTCCGATTGTCTTCCCCGAGTGTCTCTTAGTGCGGGCTGCCGGGGAAAGTCGGGGGTTGGGCTGGAAATGGAGGTAGCATGAAATGTCTTCCCCTGGACAGGGGAGGTTATTAGCGTACTTCCCCTGACAGAGAACAGCTGTGACAACAGGCAGCTGCGTGGAGGGCGGCCCCAAACCTCCCTCACTCACTCAGACTCGTTCCGGAATTCTGAGAGATGGGAGGTTCAGTCCTATGTCTGCAGCGCCTGGGATCTCATAGAAGCCATCCGCGTGTCTTCCCCGAGTGACTCCTAATGCGTGCTGCCAGGGAAAGCGGGGGTTGGGCAGGAAAGTCAGGAAGCATTTAGGGCCTCCCCCTGGACAGGGGAGGTAATTAGGTGAATTCCCCCTGCCAGGGAACAGCTGTGAAACCAGGCAGCTGCGTGGAGGGAGCCCCGAAACCTCCCCAAACCACTCCTATTTATTCCGTAATTCCGATTGTGGGGAGGTACCTTCCTCGGTCTGCAGCCCTTGGGATCTCCTAGGAGCCCTCCGTGTGTCTTCCCTGAGTGTCTCCTATTGGGGCCTCCCGGGGAAATGCGGGGGTTGGGCTGGAAATTCAGGTAGCATCTAGTGCATCCCCCTGGACAGGGGAGGTAATTAGAGGACTTCCCCCTGCCAAGGAACACCGGTGTCTCCAGGCAGTTGCGTGGAAGTCGGCCTCAAACCTCTCCCACACACTCGTCCGCGTTCCGGAATTCTGAGTGTGGGGAGGTTCCATCCTCTGTCTGCAGCGCCTGGGATCTCCTAGGAGCCATCCGCGGGCCATCCCCTAGTGTCTCGTAGTGCGGGCTTCCAGGGAAAGCGGGGGATGTGCAGGAAATGCAGGAAGCTTTTAGTGCCTAACCCTGGATAGGGGAGGTAATTAGCGGACTTCCCCTTGCCAGGGAACAGGTGTGACACCAGGCAGCTGCATGGAAGGCGCCCCAAAACCTCCCCAAACCACTCCTATTTATACCATAATTCCAATTGTGGGGAGGTTCCTTCCTCGGTCTGCAGCGCCTGGGACCTCCTAGGAGCCCTCCGCGTGTATTCCCCGAGTGTCTGCTATTGCGGGCTGACGGGGAAATGCGGGGGTTTTGCTGGAAATGCAGGTAGCATGTAGTGCCTCCCCCACAACAGGGGAGGTAATTAGCGGAATTCCCCCTGCCTGGGAACAGCTGTGACACCATGCAGCTGCGTGGAGGGCGGCCCCAAACCTCCCCCACCCACTCGGACGAATTCCGGAATTCTGAGTGTAGGGAGGTTCCGTCCTCTGTCTGCAGCGCCTGGGATCTACAAGGAGCCTTCCGCGTGTCTTCCCCGAGTGTCTCCTAGTGCGGGCTGCCTGGAAAATTCAGGGGTTGGGCTGGAAATGCAGGTAGCATGTAGTGCCTTCCCCTGGACAGGGGAGGTAATTAGCGGACTTCCCCCTGCCACGGAACAGATGTGACACCAGGCAGATGCGTGGAGGGCGCCCCCAAACCTCCCGAAACCACTCCTACTTATTCCGTAATTCTGAGTGTGGGGAGGTTCCGTCCTCTGTCTGCAGCGCCTGGGATCTCCTAGGAGCCCTCCGCGTGTCTTCCCCGAGTGTCTCCTAGTGCGGGCTGCCGGGGAAATGCGGGTGTTGTTCTGGAAATGCAGGAAACATGTAGTGCCTCACCCTGGACAGAGGAGGTAATTAGCGGACTTACCCCTTCCAGTGAACACCTTTGACTCCAGGCAGCTGCGTGGAGGGCGGCCCCAAACCTCCCCCACACACTCAGCCTCGTTCCAGAATTCTGGGAGTTGGGAGGTTCCGTCCTATGTGTGCAGTGCCTTGGATCTCCTAGGAGCCATCCGCGAGTCTTCCACGAGTGACCCCTAGTGCAGGCTGCCGGAGAAAGGCGGGGGTTGTGATGGAAATGCAGGAAGCATAGTGCCTCCACCTGGACAGAGGAGGAAATTAGCGAACTTCCCCCTGCAAGGATACAGCTGTGAAACCAGGCAGCTCCGTGGAGGGTGGCCAAAAACCTCCCCCAACCACTCATAATTGTTCCGTAATTCTGAGTGTGGGGAGGTTCCGTCCTCTGTCTGCAGCGCCTGGGATCTCCTAGGAGCCCTCCGCGTGTCTTCTCCGAGTGACTCCTAATGCGTGCTGCCGGGGAAATGCGGGGGTTGGGCTGGAAATGCAGGAAGCATTTAGTGCCTCCCCCTGGACAAGGGAGGTAATTAGCGAAATTCCCCCTGCCAGGGAACACCTGTGACTCCAGACAGTTGCGTGGAGGGCGGCCCCAAATCTCCCCCACCCACTCGGCCGCGTTCTGGAATTCTGAGTGTGGGGAGGTTCCGTCCTATGTCTGCAGCTCTTGGAATTTCCTAGGAGCCCTCCGATTGTCTTCCCCGAGTGTCTCTTAGTGCGGGCTGCCGGGGAAAGTCGGGTGTTGTGCTGGAAATGGAGGTAGCATGTAATGTCTTCCCCTGGACAGGTTAGGTTATTAGCGTACTTCCCCTGACAGAGAACAGCTGTGACAACAGGCAGCTGCGTGGAGGGCGGCCCCAAACCTCCCTCACTCACTCAGACTCGTTCCGGAATTCTGAGAGATGGGAGGTTCAGTCCTATGTCTGCAGCGCCTGGGATCTCCTAGAAGCCATCCGCGTGTCTTCCCCGAATGACTCCTAATGCGTGCTGCCAGGGAAAGCGGGGATTGGGCAGGAAAGGCAGGAAGCATTTAGGGCCTCCCCCTGGACAGGGGAGGTAAATAGCGGAATTCCCCCTGCCAGGGAACAGCTGTGAGACCAGGCAGCTGCGTGGAGGGCGGCCCTAAACCTCCTCCACCCACTCTGCCGCGTTCCGTAATCTGAGTGTGGGGAGGTTCCGACCTCGGTCTGCAGCACCTGGGATCTATTAGGAGCCATCCGCGTGTCTTACCCGAGTGTCTCCTAGTGCGGGCTGCCTGGGAAATTCGGGGGTTGGGCTGGAAAAGCAGGTAGCATGTAGTGCCTTCCCCTGGAAACGGGAGGTAATTAGCGGACTTCCCCCTGCAAGGGAACAGCTGTGACACCAGGCAGCTGCGTGGAGGGAGCCCCAAAACCTCCCCAAACCACTCCTATTTATTCCGTAATTCCGATTGTGGGGAGGTACCTTCCTCGGTCTGCAGCCCTTGGGATCTCCTAGGAGCCCTCCGTGTGTCTTCCCTGAGTGTCTCCTATTGCGGCCTCCCGGGGAAATGCGGGGGTTGGGCTGGAAATCCAGGTAGCATCTAGTGCATCCCCCTGGACAGGGGAGGTAATTAGAGGACTTCCCCCTGCCAGGGAACACCTGTGTCTCCAGGCAGTTGCGTGGAAGTCGGCCCCAAACCTCTCCCACACACTCGGCCGCGTTCCGGGATTCTGAGTGTGGGGAGGTTCCATCCTCTGTCTGCAGCGCCTGGGATCTCCTAGGAGCCATCCGCGGGCCATCCCCTAGTGTCTCCTAGTGCGGGCTTGCAGGGAAAGCGGGGGATGGGCAGGAAATGCAGGAAGCTTTTAGTGCCTAACCCTGGATAGGGGAGGTAATTAGCGGACTTCCCCTTGCCAGGGAACAGGTGTGACACCAGGCAGCTGCATGGAAGGCGCCCCAAAACCTCCCCAAACCACTCCTATTTATACCATAATTCCAATTGTGGGGAGGCTCCTTCCTCGGTCTGCAGCGCCTGGGATCTCCTAGGAGCCCTCCGCGTGTATTCCCCGAGTGTCTGCTATTGCGGGCTGACGGGGAAATGCGGGGGTTTTGCTGGAAATGCAGGTAGCATGTAGTGCCTCCCCCACGACAGGGGAGGTAATTAGCGGAATTCCCCCTGCCAGGGAACATCTGTGTCACCAGGCAGCTGCGTGGAGTGCGGCCCCAAACCTCCCCCACCCACTCGGACGCATTCCGGAATTCTGAGTGTAGGGAGGTTCCGTCATCTGTCTGCTGCGCCTGGGATCTACAAGGAGCCTTCCGCGTGTCTTCCCCGAGTGTCTCCTAGTGCGGGCTGCCTGGAAAATTCAGGGGTTGGGCTGGAAATGCAGGTAGCATGTAGTGCCTTCCCCTGGACAGGGGAGGTAATTAGCCGACTTCCCCCTGCCAAAGAACAGCTGTGACACGAGGCAGCTGCGTGGAGGGCGGCCACAAACGACCCCAATCCAATCGGCCGCGTTCCGGAATTCTGAGTGTGGGGAGGTTCCGTCTTCTGTCTGCAGCGCCTGGGATCTCCAAGTAGACCTCTTCGTGTCTTCCTCGAATGACTCATTGTGCGGGCTGCCGGGGAAAGGCGGGGATTTGACCGGAAATGCAGGAAGCATGTAGTGCCTCCCCCTGGACAGGGGAGGTAATTAGCGGACTTCCCCCTGCCAGGGAACAGCTGTGAGACCAGGCAGCTTTGTGGAGGGCGGCCCCAATCCTCCCCCACCCACTCGGCCGACATCCGGAATTCTGAGTGTGGGAGGATCCTTCCTATGTCTGCAGCGGCTGGGATCTCCTAGGAGCCCTCCGCGTTTCTTACCCGAGTGTCAGCTATTGCAGGCTGCTGGGGAAAGCCTGGGGTTGGGCTGGAAATGCAGGTAGCATGTAGTGCCTCCCCCTGGACAGTTGATGTAATTAGCGGAATTCCCCCTACCAGGGAACAGCTGTGAGACCAGGCAGCTTTGTTGAGTGCGGCCCCAATCCTCCCCCACCCACCCGGCCGACTTCCGGAATTCTGAGTGTGGGAGGATCCTTCCTATGTCTGCAGCGCCTGGGATCTCCTTGGAGCCCTCCTCATGTCTTCCCCAAGTGAATCTTAGTGCGGGTTGCCGGTTAAAGGCTTGGGTTGGGCTGGAAATGCAGGTAGCATGTAGTGCCTCCCCCTGGACAGGGGAGGTAATTAGCGGACTTCACCCTGCCAGGGAACAGGTGTGACACCAGGCAGTTTCGTGGAGGGCGGTACCAAATCTCCCCCACCCACTCGGCCGCGTTCCGATCTGAGTGTGGGGAGGTCCCGTCCTCTGTCTACAGCGCCTGGGTACTCCTAGGAGCCCTCCGCGTGTCTTCCCCGAGTGACCCTTAGTGCGGATTGCGGGTTAAAGTCAGGGGTTGGGCTGGAAAACAGGTAGCATGTAGTGCCTCCCCCTGGAAAGAGTAGGTAATTAGCGGAATTCCCCCTGCCAGAGAACAGCTGTGACACAAGACAGTTGCGTGGAACACGGTCACAAACCTCCCCCAGCCAGTCGGCCGCGTTCCGGAATTCTGAGTGTGGGGAGGTTCCGTCTTCTGTCTGCAGCAACTGGGATTTCCAAGTAGACCTCTTCGTGTCTTCCTCGAATGACTCATTGTGCGGGCTGCCGGGGAAAGGCGGGGATTTGACCGGAAATGCAGGAAGCATGTAGTACCTCCCACTGGACAGGGGAGGTAATTAGCGTACTTCCCCCTGCCAGGGAACAGCTGTGAGACCAGGCAGCTTTGTGGAGGGCGGCCCCAATCCTCCCCCACCCACTCGGCCGACTTCCGGAATTCTGAGTGTGGGAGGGTCCTTCCTATGTCTGCAGCGCCTGGGATCTCCTAGGAGCCCTCCGCGTTTCTTACCCGAGTGTCAGCTATTGCAGGCTGCTGGGGAAAGCCTGGGGTTGGGCTGGAAATGCAGGTAGCATGTAGTGCATCCCCCTGGACAGTTGATGTATTTAGCGGAATTGCCCCTGCAAGGGAACAGCTGTGACACCAGGCAGCTGCGTGGAGGGAGTCCCAAAACCTCCCCAAACCACTCCTATTTATTCCGTAATTCCGATTGTGGGGAGGTACCTTCCTCGGTCTGCAGCCCTTGGGATCTCCTAGGAGCCCTCCGTGTGTCTTCCCTGAGTGTCTCCAATTGCGGCCTCCCGGGGAAATGCGGGGGTTGGGCTGGAAATCCAGGTAGCATCTAGTGCATCCCCCTGGACAGGGGAGGTAATTAGAGGACTTCCCCCTGCCAGGGAACACCTGTGTCTCCAGGCAGTTGCGTGGAAGTCGGCCCCAAACCTCTCCCACACACTCGGCCGCGTTCCGGAATTCTGAGTGTGGGGAGGTTCCATCCTCTGTCTGCAGCGCCTGGGATCTCCTAGGAGCCATCCGCGGGCCATCCTCTAGTGTCTCCTAGTGCGGGCTTCCAGGGAAAGCGGGGGATGGGCAGGAAATGCAGGAAGCCTTTAGTGCCTAACCCTGGATAGGGGAGGTAATTAGCGGACTTCCCCTTGCCAGGGAACAGGTGTGACACCAGGCAGCTGCATGGAAGGCGCCCCAAAACCTCCCCAAACCACTCCTACTTATTCCGTAATTCTGAGTGTGGGGAAGTTGCATCCACTGTCTGCAGCACTTGGGATCTCCTAGGAGCCCTCCGAGTGTCTTCCCAGAGTGTCTCCTAATTTGGTCTGCCTGGGAAATTCGGGGGTTGTGCTGGAAATGAAGGTAGCATGTAGTGCCGTCCCCTGGACAAGGAAGGTAATTAGCTGAATTCCCCCTGCCAGGGAACAGCTGTGACACCAGGCAGCTGCGTGGAGAGCGGTCCCAAACCTCCCACAGCCACTCGGCCGCGTTCCAGAATTCTGAGTGTGGGGAGGTTCCGTCTTCTGTCTGCAGCGCCTGGGATCTCCTAGTAGCCCTCCTCGTGTCTTCCTCGAGTGACTCATAGTGCGGGCTGCAGGGGAAAGGCGGGGATTTGACTGGAAATGCAGGAAGCATGAAGTGCCTCCCCCTGGAAAGGGGAGGTAATTAGCGTATTCCCCCTGAGAGGGAACAGCTGTGACACCAGGCAGCTGCGTGGAGGGCGGCCACAAACGTCCCCAATCCACTCGGCCGCGTTCCGGAATTCTGAGTGTGGGGAGGTTCCGTCCTCTGTCTGCAGCGTCTGGGATCTCCTAGGAGCCCTCCGCGTGTCTTCCCCGAGTGTCTCCTAGTGCGTGCTGCCGGGGAAATGCGGGGGTTGTGCTGGAAATGCAGGAAACATGTAGTGCCTCACCCTGGACAGAGGAGGTAATTAGCGGACTTACCCCTTCCAGTGAACACCTTTGACTCCAGGCAGCTGCGTGGAGGGCGGCCCCAAACCTCCCCCACACACTCAGCCTCATTCCAGAATTCTGAGAGTTGGGAGGTTCCGTCCTATGTGTGCAGTGCCTTGGATCTCCTAGGAGCCATCCGCGAGTCTTCCACGACTGACCCCTAGTGCAGGCTGCCGGAGAAAGGCGGGGGTTGTGATGGAAATGCAGGAAGCATAGTGCCTCCACCTGGACAGAGGAGGAAATTAGCGAACTTCCCCCTGCAAGGATACAGCTGTGAAACCAGGCAGCTCCGTGGAGGGTGGCCAAAAACCTCCCCCAACCACTCATAATTGTTCCGTAATTCTGAGTGTGGGGAGGTTCCGTCCTCTGTCTGCAGCGCCTGGGATCTCCTAGGAGCCCTCCGCGTGTCTTCTCCGAGTGACTCCTAATGCGTGCTGCGGGGAAATGCGGGGGTTGGGCTGGAAATGCAGGAAGCATTTAGTGCCTCCCCCTGGACAAGGGAGGTAATTAGCGAAATTCCCCTTGCCAGTGAACACCTGTGACTCCAGACAGTTGCATGGAGGGCGGCCCCAAATCTCCCCCACCCACTCGGCCGTGTTCTGGAATTCTGAGTGTGGGGAAGTTCCGTCCTATGTCTGCAGCTCTTGGGATCTCCTAGGAGCCCTCCGATTGTCTTCCCCGAGTGTCTCTTAGTGCGGGCTGCCGGGGAAAGTCGGGGGTTGGGCTGGAAATGGAGGTAGCATGAAATGTCTTCCCCTGGACAGGGGAGGTTATTAGCGTACTTCCCCTGACAGAGAACAGCTGTGACAACAGGCAGCTGCGTGGAGGGCGGCCCCAAACCTCCCTCACTCACTCAGACTCGTTCCGGAATTCTGAGAGATGGGAGGTTCAGTCCTATGTCTGCAGCGCCTGGGATCTCATAGAAGCCATCCGCGTGTCTTCCCCGAGTGACTCCTAATGCGTGCTGCCAGGGAAAGCGGGGGTTGGGCAGGAAAGTCAGGAAGCATTTAGGGCCTCCCCCTGGACAGGGGAGGTAATTAGGTGAATTCCCCCTGCCAGGGAACAGCTGTGAAACCAGGCAGCTGCGTGGAGGGAGCCCCGAAACCTCCCCAAACCACTCCTATTTATTCCGTAATTCCGATTGTGGGGAGGTACCTTCCTCGGTCTGCAGCCCTTGGGATCTCCTAGGAGCCCTCCGTGTGTCTTCCCTGAGTGTCTCCTATTGGGGCCTCCCGGGGAAATGCGGGGGTTGGGCTGGAAATTCAGGTAGCATCTAGTGCATCCCCCTGGACAGGGGAGGTAATTAGAGGACTTCCCCCTGCCAAGGAACACCGGTGTCTCCAGGCAGTTGCGTGGAAGTCGGCCTCAAACCTCTCCCACACACTCGTCCGCGTTCCGGAATTCTGAGTGTGGGGAGGTTCCATCCTCTGTCTGCAGCGCCTGGGATCTCCTAGGAGCCATCCGCGGGCCATCCCCTAGTGTCTCGTAGTGCGGGCTTCCAGGGAAAGCGGGGGATGTGCAGGAAATGCAGGAAGCTTTTAGTGCCTAACCCTGGATAGGGGAGGTAATTAGCGGACTTCCCCTTGCCAGGGAACAGGTGTGACACCAGGCAGCTGCATGGAAGGCGCCCCAAAACCTCCCCAAACCACTCCTATTTATACCATAATTCCAATTGTGGGGAGGTTCCTTCCTCGGTCTGCAGCGCCTGGGACCTCCTAGGAGCCCTCCGCGTGTATTCCCCGAGTGTCTGCTATTGCGGGCTGACGGGGAAATGCGGGGGTTTTGCTGGAAATGCAGGTAGCATGTAGTGCCTCCCCCACAACAGGGGAGGTAATTAGCGGAATTCCCCCTGCCTGGGAACAGCTGTGACACCATGCAGCTGCGTGGAGGGCGGCCCCAAACCTCCCCCACCCACTCGGACGAATTCCGGAATTCTGAGTGTAGGGAGGTTCCGTCCTCTGTCTGCAGCGCCTGGGATCTACAAGGAGCCTTCCGCGTGTCTTCCCCGAGTGTCTCCTAGTGCGGGCTGCCTGGAAAATTCAGGGGTTGGGCTGGAAATGCAGGTAGCATGTAGTGCCTTCCCCTGGACAGGGGAGGTAATTAGCGGACTTCCCCCTGCCACGGAACAGATGTGACACCAGGCAGATGCGTGGAGGGCGCCCCCAAACCTCCCGAAACCACTCCTACTTATTCCGTAATTCTGAGTGTGGGGAGGTTCCGTCCTCTGTCTGCAGCGCCTGGGATCTCCTAGGAGCCCTCCGCGTGTCTTCCCCGAGTGTCTCCTAGTGCGGGCTGCCGGGGAAATGCGGGTGTTGTTCTGGAAATGCAGGAAACATGTAGTGCCTCACCCTGGACAGAGGAGGTAATTAGCGGACTTACCCCTTCCAGTGAACACCTTTGACTCCAGGCAGCTGCGTGGAGGGCGGCCCCAAACCTCCCCCACACACTCAGCCTCGTTCCAGAATTCTGGGAGTTGGGAGGTTCCGTCCTATGTGTGCAGTGCCTTGGATCTCCTAGGAGCCATCCGCGAGTCTTCCACGAGTGACCCCTAGTGCAGGCTGCCGGAGAAAGGCGGGGGTTGTGATGGAAATGCAGGAAGCATAGTGCCTCCACCTGGACAGAGGAGGAAATTAGCGAACTTCCCCCTGCAAGGATACAGCTGTGAAACCAGGCAGCTCCGTGGAGGGTGGCCAAAAACCTCCCCCAACCACTCATAATTGTTCCGTAATTCTGAGTGTGGGGAGGTTCCGTCCTCTGTCTGCAGCGCCTGGGATCTCCTAGGAGCCCTCCGCGTGTCTTCTCCGAGTGACTCCTAATGCGTGCTGCCGGGGAAATGCGGGTGTTGGGCTGGAAATGCAGGAAGCATTTAGTGCCTCCCCCTGGACAAGGGAGGTAATTAGCGAAATTCCCCCTGCCAGGGAACACCTGTGACTCCAGACAGTTGCGTGGAGGGCGGCCCCAAATCTCCCCCACCCACTCGGCCGCGTTCTGGAATTCTGAGTGTGGGGAGGTTCCGTCCTATGTCTGCAGCTCTTGGAATTTCCTAGGAGCCCTCCGATTGTCTTCCCCGAGTGTCTCTTAGTGCGGGCTGCGGGGAAAGTCGGGTGTTGTGCTGGAAATGGAGGTAGCATGTAATGTCTTCCCCTGGACAGGTTAGGTTATTAGCGTACTTCCCCTGACAGAGAACAGCTGTGACAACAGGCAGCTGCGTGGAGGGCGGCCCCAAACCTCCCTCACTCACTCAGACTCGTTCCGGAATTCTGAGAGATGGGAGGTTCAGTCCTATGTCTGCAGCGCCTGGGATCTCCTAGAAGCCATCCGCGTGTCTTCCCCGAATGACTCCTAATGCGTGCTGCCAGGGAAAGCGGGGATTGGGCAGGAAAGGCAGGAAGCATTTAGGGCCTCCCCCTGGACAGGGGAGGTAAATAGCGGAATTCCCCCTGCCAGGGAACAGCTGTGAGACCAGGCAGCTGCGTGGAGGGCGGCCCTAAACCTCCTCCACCCACTCTGCCGCGTTCCGTAATCTGAGTGTGGGGAGGTTCCGACCTCGGTCTGCAGCACCTGGGATCTATTAGGAGCCATCTGCGTGTCTTACCCGAGTGTCTCCTAGTGCGGGCTGCCTGGGAAATTCGGGGGTTGGGCTGGAAAAGCAGGTAGCATGTAGTGCCTTCCCCTGGAAACGGGAGGTAATTAGCGGACTTCCCCCTGCAAGGGAACAGCTGTGACACCAGGCAGCTGCGTGGAGGGAGCCCCAAAACCTCCCCAAACCACTCCTATTTATTCCGTAATTCCGATTGTGGGGAGGTACCTTCCTCGGTCTGCAGCCCTTGGGATCTCCTAGGAGCCCTCCGTGTGTCTTCCCTGAGTGTCTCCTATTGCGGCCTCCCGGGGAAATGCGGGGGTTGGGCTGGAAATCCAGGTAGCATCTAGTGCATCCCCCTGGACAGGGGAGGTAATTAGAGGACTTCCCCCTGCCAGGGAACACCTGTGTCTCCAGGCAGTTGCGTGGAAGTCGGCCCCAAACCTCTCCCACACACTCGGCCGCGTTCCGGGATTCTGAGTGTGGGGAGGTTCCATCCTCTGTCTGCAGCGCCTGGGATCTCCTAGGAGCCATCCGCGGGCCATCCCCTAGTGTCTCCTAGTGCGGGCTTGCAGGGAAAGCGGGGGATGGGCAGGAAATGCAGGAAGCTTTTAGTGCCTAACCCTGGATAGGGGAGGTAATTAGCGGACTTCCCCTTGCCAGGGAACAGGTGTGACACCAGGCAGCTGCATGGAAGGCGCCCCAAAACCTCCCCAAACCACTCCTATTTATACCATAATTCCAATTGTGGGGAGGCTCCTTCCTCGGTCTGCAGCGCCTGGGATCTCCTAGGAGCCCTCCGCGTGTATTCCCCGAGTGTCTGCTATTGCGGGCTGACGGGGAAATGCGGGGGTTTTGCTGGAAATGCAGGTAGCATGTAGTGCCTCCCCCACGACAGGGGAGGTAATTAGCGGAATTCCCCCTGCCAGGGAACATCTGTGACACCAGGCAGCTGCGTGGAGTGCGGCCCCAAACCTCCCCCACCCACTCGGACGCATTCCGGAATTCTGAGTGTAGGGAGGTTCCGTCATCTGTCTGCTGCGCCTGGGATCTACAAGGAGCCTTCCGCGTGTCTTCCCCGAGTGTCTCCTAGTGCGGGCTGCCTGGAAAATTCAGGGGTTGGGCTGGAAATGCAGGTAGCATGTAGTGCCTTCCCCTGGACAGGGGAGGTAATTAGCCGACTTCCCCCTGCCAAAGAACAGCTGTGACACGAGGCAGCTGCGTGGAGGGCGGCCACAAACGACCCCAATCCAATCGGCCGCGTTCCGGAATTCTGAGTGTGGGGAGGTTCCGTCTTCTGTCTGCAGCGCCTGGGATCTCCAAGTAGACCTCTTCGTGTCTTCCTCGAATGACTCATTGTGCGGGCTGCCGGGGAAAGGCGGGGATTTGACCGGAAATGCAGGAAGCATGTAGTGCCTCCCCCTGGACAGGGGAGGTAATTAGCGGACTTCACCCTGCCAGGGAACAGGTGTGACACCAGGCAGTTTCGTGGAGGGCGGTACCAAATCTCCCCCACCCACTCGGCCGCGTTCCGATCTGAGTGTGGGGAGGTCCCGTCCTCTGTCTACAGCGCCTGGGTACTCCTAGGAGCCCTCCGCGTGTCTTCCCCGAGTGACCCTTAGTGCGGATTGCGGGTTAAAGTCAGGGGTTGGGCTGGAAAACAGGTAGCATGTAGTGCCTCCCCCTGGAAAGAGTAGGTAATTAGCGGAATTCCCCCTGCCAGAGAACAGCTGTGACACAAGACAGTTGCGTGGAACACGGTCACAAACCTCCCCCAGCCAGTCGGCCGCGTTCCGGAATTCTGAGTGTGGGGAGGTTCCGTCTTCTGTCTGCAGCACCTGGGATTTCCAAGTAGACCTCTTCGTGTCTTCCTCGAATGACTCATTGTGCGGGCTGCCGGGGAAAGGCGGGGATTTGACCGGAAATGCAGGAAGCATGTAGTACCTCCCACTGGACAGGGGAGGTAATTAGCGTACTTCCCCCTGCCAGGGAACAGCTGTGAGACCAGGCAGCTTTGTGGAGGGCGGCCCCAATCCTCCCCCACCCACTCGGCCGACTTCCGGAATTCTGAGTGTGGGAGGGTCCTTCCTATGTCTGCAGCGCCTGGGATCTCCTAGGAGCCCTCCGCGTTTCTTACCCGAGTGTCAGCTATTGCAGGCTGCTGGGGAAAGCCTGGGGTTGGGCTGGAAATGCAGGTAGCATGTAGTGCATCCCCCTGGACAGTTGATGTATTTAGCGGAATTCCCCCTGCAAGGGAACAGCTGTGACACCAGGCAGCTGCGTGGAGGGAGTCCCAAAACCTCCCCAAACCACTCCTATTTATTCCGTAATTCCGATTGTGGGGAGGTACCTTCCTCGGTCTGCAGCCCTTGGGATCTCCTAGGAGCCCTCCGTGTGTCTTCCCTGAGTGTCTCCAATTGCGGCCTCCCGGGGAAATGCGGGGGTTGGGCTGGAAATCCAGGTAGCATCTAGTGCATCCCCCTGGACAGGGGAGGTAATTAGAGGACTTCCCCCTGCCAGGGAACACCTGTGTCTCCAGGCAGTTGCGTGGAAGTCGGCCCCAAACCTCTCCCACACACTCGGCCGCGTTCCGGAATTCTGAGTGTGGGGAGGTTCCATCCTCTGTCTGCAGCGCCTGGGATCTCCAAGTAGACCTCTTCGTGTCTTCCTCGAATGACTCATTGTGCGGGCTGCCGGGGAAAGGCGGGGATTTGACCGGAAATGCAGGAAGCATGTAGTGCCTCCCCCTGGACAGGGGAGGTAATTAGCGGACTTCCCCCTGCCAGGGAACAGCTGTGAGACCAGGCAGCTTTGTGGAGGGCGGCCCCAATCCTCCCCCACCCACTCGGCCGACATCCGGAATTCTGAGTGTGGGAGGATCCTTCCTATGTCTGCAGCGGCTGGGATCTCCTAGGAGCCCTCCGCGTTTCTTACCCGAGTGTCAGCTATTGCAGGCTGCTGGGGAAAGCCTGGGGTTGGGCTGGAAATGCAGGTAGCATGTAGTGCCTCCCCCTGGACAGTTGATGTAATTAGCGGAATTCCCCCTGCCAGAGTACAGCTGTGAGACCAGGCAGCTTTGTGGAGGGCGGCCCCAATCCTCCCCCACCCACTCGGCCGACTTCCGGAATTCTGAGTGTGGGAGGATACTTCCTATGTCTGCAGCGCCTGGGATCTCCTTGGAGCCCTCCTCATGTCTTCCCCGAGTGAATCTTAGTGCGGGTTGCCGGTTAAAGGCTTGGGTTGGGCTGGAAATGCAGGTAGCATGTAGTGCCTCCCCCTGGACAGGGGAGGTAATTAGCGGACTTCACCCTGCCAGGGAACAGGTGTGACACCAGGCAGTTTCGTGGAGGGCGGTACCAAATCTCCCCCACCCACTGGGCCGTGTTCCGGATTTCTGAGTGTGGGGAGGTTTCGTCCTCTTTCTGCAGTGCCTGGGATCTCCTAGGAGCCCTCCGATTGTCTTCCCCGAGTGTCTCTTAATGCGGGCTCCAGGGGAAAAGCGAGGTTTCGGCTGGAAATGCAAGTAGCATCTAGTGCCTCACTCTGGACATGGGAGGTAATTAGCGGAATTCCCCTGACAAGGAACAGCTGTGAAAAAAAGCATCTGCGTTGAGGGCGGCCCGAAACCTCCCCCACCCACTCGGCCTCGTTCTGGAATTCTTAGAGTGGGGAGGTTCCGTCCTCTGTCTGCAGCGCCTGGGATCTCCTAGGAGCCATCTGAGGGCCTTCCCCTAGTTTCTCCTAGTGCGGGCTGCAAGGGAAAGCGGGGTAAAGGGCAGTAAATGCAGGAAGCATTTAGTGCCGTACCCTGGACAGGGGAAGTAATTAGCGGAATTCCCTCTGCAAGGGAACAGCTTTGAAACCAGTTAGCTTCGTGGAGGGCGGCCCTAAACCTCCCCCACCCACTCTGCCGAGCTCCGGAATTCTGAGTGTGGGGAGGTTCCGTCCTCGGTCTGCAGCACCTGGGATCTATTAGGAGCCCTCCTCGTGTCTTCACCGAGTGTCTCCTAGTTCGGTCTGCTGGGAAAAGGCAGGGGTTGGGCTGGAAATGCGCGAAGCCTTTAGTGCCTCCCCCTGGACAGGGGAGGAAATTAGCGAAATTCCCCCTGCCAGGGAACAGCTGTGACACCAGGAAGGTGCGTGGAGTGTGGCCCCAAAATTCCCCAAACCACTCGCAATTGTTCCGTAATTCTGAGTGTGGGGTTTTTCCGTCCTCTGTCTGCAGCGCCTGGGATCTCCTAGGAGCCCTCCGTCTGTCTTCCCTGAGTGTCTCTTATTGCGGGCTGCTGGGGAAATGCGGGGGTTCGGCTGGAAATGCAGGAAGCATTTAGTGCCTAACCCTGGACAGGGGAGGTAATTAGCGGACTTCCCCCTGCCAGGGAACACCTGTGACTCCAGGCAGCTGCGTGGAGGGCGGCCCCAAACTTCCCCCACCCACTCAGCTTCGTTCGGGAATTCTGAGAGTGGGGAGGTTCCGTACTCTGCTGCGCCTGGGATCTCCTAGGAGCCCTCCGCGTGTCTTCCCAGAGTGTCTCCTAGTGCGGGCAGCCTGGGTATGTCGGGGGTTGGGCTGGAAATGCAGGTAGAATGTAGCGCCTTCGCCTGGACAGGGGAGGTAATTAGCGTACTTCCCCTGACAGGGAACAGCTGTGAGAACAGTCAGCTGCTTGGAGGGTGGCCCCAAACCTCCCCCACCCACTCAGCCTCGTTCCAGTATTCTGAGATTTGGGAGGTTCGGTCCTATGTCTGCAGCGCCTGGGTTCTCCTAGGAGCCATCCACGTGTCTTCCACGAGTGACTCCTATCGCGGGCTGCCGGGGAAAGGCGGGGTTTGTGATGGAAATGCAGGAAGCGTTTAGTGCCTCCACCAGGACAGGGGAGGAATTTAGCGAAATTCCCCCTGCCATGGTACAGCTGTGACACCAGGCAGCTCCGTGGAGGGTGGCCCCAAACCTCCCCCAACCACTCGTAATTGTTCCGTAATTCTGAGAGTGGGGAGGTTCCGTCCTCTTTCTGCAGCGCCTGGGATCTCCAAGGAGCCTTCCGCGTGTCTTCCCCGAGTGACTCCTAATGCGTGCTGCCAGGGAAATGTGGGGGTTGGGCTGGAATTGCAGGAAGCATTTAGTGCCTCCCCCTGGACAGGGGAGGTAATTAGCGGACTTCCCCCTGTCAGGGAACAGGTGTGACACCAGGCAGCTGCGTGGAGGGCGCCCCAAAACCTCCCCAAACCACTCCTATTTATTCCGTAATTCCGATTGTGGGGAGGTACCTTCCTCTGTCTGCAGCCCTTGGGATCTCCTAGGAGCCCTCCTTGTGTCTTCCCTGAGTGTCTCCTATTGCGGGCTCCGGGGAAATTCGGAGGTTGGGCTGGAAATGCAGGTAGCATTTAGTGCATCCCCCTGGACAGGGGAGGTAATTAGCGGACTTCTCCCTGCCAGGGAACACCTGTGATCCCAGGCAGTTGCTTGGAGCGCGGCCCCAAACCTCCCCCAAACACTCGGCCGCGTTCCGGAATTCTGAGTGTGGGGAGGTTCCGTCCTATGTCTGCAACGCCTGGGATCTCCTAGGAGCCATCCGCGGGCCTTCCCCTAGTGCCTCCTTGTGCGGGCTGCCAGGGAAATTGGTTGATGGGCACGAAATGCAGGAAGCATTTAGTGCCTCCCCCTGGACAGGGGAGGAAATTAGCGAATTTCCCCCTGCAAGGGAACAGCTTTGAAACCAGGTAGCTGCGTGGAGGGCGGCCCTAAACATCCCCCACCCACTCGGCCGACTTCCGGAATTCTGAGTGTGGGAGGATCCTTCCTAAGTCTGCAGCGCCTGGGATCTCCTTGGAGCCATCCTCATGTCTTCGCCAAGTGAATCTTAGTGCGGGTTGCCGGTTAAAGGCTTGGGTTGGGCTTTAAATGCAGGTAGCATGTACTGCCTCCCCCTGGAGAGGGGAGGTTATTAGCGGAATTCCCCCTGCCAGGGAACAGCTGTGACACCAGGCAGTTTCGTGGAGGGCGGTACCAAATCTCCCCCACCCACTCGGCCGCGTTCCGGATTTCTGAGTGTGGGGAGGTTCCGTCCTCTGTCTGCAGTGCCTGGGATCTCCTAGGAGCCATCCGCGTGTCTTCCCAGATTGTCTCCTTGAGGGGGCTGCCGGTTAAAGGCCGGTGGTGGGATGGAATTGCAGGTAGCATCTAGTGCCTCCCCCTGGACAGGGGAGGTAATTAGAGGACTTCCCCCTGCCAGGGAACAGCTGTGACACCAGGCAGCTGCGTGGAGGTCGCCCAAAACCTCCCCAAACCACTCCTATTTATTCCGTAATTCTGATTGTGTGGAGGTTCCTTCCTCTGTCTTCAGCACATGGGTTCTCCTAGGAGACCTCCGCGTGTCTTCCACGAGTGACTATTAGTGCAGGCTGCCGGGGAAAGGCGGGGGTTGGGTTGGAAATGCAGGAAGCATTTAGTGCCACCCCCTGGACATGGGAGGAAATTAGCGAACTTCCCCCTGCCAGGGAACAGCTGTGACACCAGGCAGCTCCGTGGAGTGTGGCCCCAAACCTCCCCGAACCACTCGTAATTGTTCCGTAATTCTGAGTGTGGGGAGGTTCCGTCTTCTGTCTGCAGCAACTGGGATCTCCTAGTAGCCCTCCTCGTGTCTTTCTCGAGTGACTCATACTGCGGGCTGCCGGGGAAAGGCGGGGATTTGACTGGAAATGCAGGAAACATGTAAGGCCTCACCCTGGAAAGAGGAGGTAATTAGCGGACTTCCCCCTGCAAGGGAACAGTTGTGACACCAGGTAGCTGCGTGGAGGGAGCCCCCAAACCTCCCCAAACCACTCCTATTTATTCCGTAATTCTGATTGTGGGGAGGTTCCTTCCTATGTCTGCAGCACTTGGGATCTCCTAGGAGCCCTCCGTGTGTCTTCACTGAGTGTCTTCTATTGCGGGCTGCCGGGGAAATGCGGGTGTTTGGCTGGAAATGCAGGTAATATCTAGTGCCTCCCCCTGGACAGGGGAGGTAATTAGCGGACTTCCCCCAGCCAGGGAACACCTGTGATTCCAGGCAGCTGTGTGGAGGGCGGCCCCTAACCTCCCAAACCCACTCGGCCGCGTTCTGGAATTCTGAGTGTGGGGAGGTTCCGTCCTCTTTCTGCAGCGCCTGGGATCTCCTAGGAGCCCTTCGATTGTATTCCCCGAGTGTCTCCTATTTTGGGCTGCCTGGGAAATTCGGTGGTTGGGCTGGAAATGCAGGTAGAATGTAGTGCCTTCCCCTGGACAGGGAAGGTAATTAGCTGAATTCCCCCTGCCAGGGAACAGCTGTGACACCAGGCAGCTGCGTGGAGGGCGCCCCACAACCTCCGCAAACCACTCCTATTTATTCCGTAATTCTGATCATCGGGAGGTTCCTTCCTCGGTCTGCAGCACTTGGGATCTCCTAGGAGCACTCCGCGTGTCTTACCCGGGTGTCAACTATTGCGAGCTGCCGGGGAAAGGCGGGGGTTGGGCTGGAAATTCAGGTAGCATGTAATGCCTCCCCCTGGACAGGGGAGGTAATTAGCGGAATTCCCCCTGCCAGGGAACAGCTGTGAAACCAGGCAGCTCCGTGGTGTGTGGCCCCAAACCTTCCCGAACCACTCGTATTTGTTCCGTAATTCTGATTGTGGGGAGGTTCCTTCCTCTGTCTGCAGCACTTGGGATCTCCTAGGAGACATCCGCGTTTCTTCCACGAGTTATTCTTAGTGCGGGATGCCGGGGAAAGGCGGGGGTTGGAATGGAAATCCAGGAAGCATTTAGTGCCTCCCCCTGGACATGGGAGGAAATTAGCGAAATTCCCCCTGCCAGGGAACAGCTGTGACACCAGGCAGCTCCGTGGTGTGTGGCCCCAAACCTTACCGAACCACTCGTAATTGTTCCGTAATTCTGATTGTGGGGAGGTTCCTTCCTCTGTATGCAGCACTTGGGATCTCCTAGGAGCCCTCCGCGTGTCTTCCCTGAGTGTCTCCTAGTGCGGGCTGCCGGGGAAATGCGGGTGTTTGGCTGGAAATGCAGCTAATATCTAGTGCCTCCCCCTGGACAGGGGCGGTAATTAGCGGACTTCCCCCAGCCAGGGAACACCTGTGATTCCAGGAACCTGCGTGAAATTCGGCCTGAAACCTCCCCCACCCACTCGGGCTTGTTCTGGAATTCTGAGAGTGGGGAGGTTCCGTCCTCGGTCTGCAGCGTCTGGGATCTCCTAGGAGCCCTCCGCTGTCTTCCCCGAGGGTCTCTTTGTGCGGGCGGCCGGGGAAAGGCGGGGTTTGGGTTGGAAATGCAGGTAGCGTGTAATGCCTTCCCCTGGACAGGGGAGGTTATTAGCGTACTTCCCCTGACAGGGAACAGCTGAGACAACAGGCAGATGCGTGGAGGTTGGCCCCAAACCTCCCCCAACCACTCGTAATCGTTCCGTAATTCTGAGTGTGGGGAGGTTCCGTCCTCTGTCTGCAGCACCTGGGATCTTCTAGGAGCCCTCCGTGTGTCTTCCCCGAGTGACTCCTAATGCGTGCTGCCGGGGAAAGGTGGGGGTTTGGCTGGAAATGCAGGAAGCATTTAGTGCTTCCCCCTGGACAGGGGAGGTAATTAGCGGAATTCCCCCTGCCAGGGAACAGGTGTGACACCAGGCAGCTGCGTGGAGTGCGCCCCCAAACCTCCCCAAACCACTCCTATTTATTCCGTAATTCCGATAGTGGGGAGGTTCCTTCTTCTGTCTGCAGCACTTGGGATCTCCTAGGAGCCCTCCGCGTTTCTTCCCTGAGTGTCTCCAAGTGCGGGATGCCGGGGAAATGCGGGGGTTGGTTTTGAAATGCAGGTAGAATCTAGTGCCTCCCCCTGCACAGGGGAGGTAATTAGCAGACTTTCACCTGCCAAGGAACAGCTGTGACACCAGGCAGCTGCGTGGTGGGCGGCCCCAATCCACCCCCACCCACTCGGCTGCTTTCCGGATATGTGAGTGTGGGGAGGTTCCGTCCTCTTTCTGCAGCGCCTGGGATCTCCTAGGAGCCTTCCTCGTGTCTTCCCCGAGTGACTCCTAATGCGTGCTGCCAGGGAAAGTCTGGGGTTGGCCTGGAAATGCAGGAAGCATTTAGTGGCTCCCGCTGGATAGGGGAAGTAATTAGCAGACTTCCCCCTGCCAGGGAACAGCTGTGAAAAAGGCACCTGCGTGGAGGGCGGCTCCAAACCTCCCCCACCCACTCGGCCTCGTTCCGGAATTCTGAGGGTGGGGAGGTTCCGTCCTCTGTCTGCAGCTCCTGGGTTCTCATAGGATCCCTCCGCGTTTCTTCCCCGAGTGTCTGCTACTGCGGGCTGCCGGGGAAAGGCGGGGGTTGGGCTGGAAATGCAGGTAGAATGTAGTGCCTCCCACTGGACTGTTGATGTAATTAGCGGAATTACCCCTGCCAGGGAACAACTGTGACACCAGGCAGCTGCGTGGAGGGCGGCCTCAAACCTCCCAAACCCACTCGGCCGACTTTCGGCATTCTGAGTTTGGGGAGGATCTGTCCTCTGTCTGCAGCACCTGGGATCTCCTAGGAGCCCTCCGCGTGTCTTCCTCGAGTGACTCTTATTGCGGGTTGCAGGTTAAATGCGGGGGTTGGGCTAGAATTGCAGGTATCATCTAGTGCCTCCCCCTGGACAGGGGAGGGAATTAGCGGACTTCCCCCTGCCATGGAACAGCTGTGACACCAGGCAGCTGCGTGGAGCGCGGTCCCAATCCTCCCCCAGCCACTCGGCCGCGTTCCGGAATTCTGAGTGTGGGGAAGTTCCGTCTTCTGTCTGCAGCGACTGGGATCTCCTAGTAGCCCTCCTCGTGTCTTCCTCGAGTGACTCATAGTGCGGGCTGCCGGGGAAATGCGGGAATTTGACTGGAAATGCAGGAAGCATGTAGTGCCTCCCCCTGGAGAGGGGAGGTAATTAGCGGACTTCCCCCTGCCAGGGAACAGCTGTGACACCAGGCAGCTGCGTGAAAGGCAGCCACAAACGTCCCCAACCCACTCGGCCGAGTTCCGGAATTCTGAGTGTGGGGAGGTTCCGTCCTCTGTCTGCAGCGCTTGGGATCTCCTAGGAGCACTCCGCGTGTCTTTCCCAAGTGTCTGCTATTGCTGTCTGCCGGGGAAATGCTGGGGTAGGGCTGGAAATGCAGGTAGCATGTAGTGCCTCCCCCTGGACAGGGGAGGTATTTAGCGGACTTCCCCCTGCCAGGGAACAGCTGTGACACCAGGCAGCTGCGTGGAGGGCGGCCCCAATACTCCCCCACCCACTCGGCCGCGTTACGGAATTCTGAGTGTATGGAGGTTCCGTCCACTCTCTGCAGCGCCTGGGATCTCCAAGGAGCCCTCCGCGTGTCTTCCCCGAGTGTCTGCTATTGCAGGATGCCGGGGAAATGCGGGGGTTGGTCTGGAAATGCAGGTAGCATGTAGTGCCTCCCCCTGGACAGGGGAGGTAATTAGCGGACTTCCCCCTGCCAGGGAACAGCTGTGACACCAGGCAGTTTCGTGGAGGGCGGTACCAAATCTCCCCCACCCACTCGGCCGCGTTCCGGATTTCTGAGTGTGGGGAGGTTCCGTCCTCTGTCTGCAGTGCCTGGGATCTCCTAGGAGCCATCCGCGTGTCTTCCCAGATTGTCTCCTTGAGGGGGCTGCCGGTTAAAGGCCGGTGGTGGGATGGAATTGCAGGTAGCATCTAGTGCCTCCCCCTGGACAGGGGAGGTAATTAGAGGACTTCCCCCTGCCAGGGAACAGCTGTGACACCAGGCAGCTGCGTGGAGGTCGCCCAAAACCTCCCCAAACCACTCCTATTTATTCCGTAATTCTGATTGTGTGGAGGTTCCTTCCTCTGTCTTCAGCACATGGGTTCTCCTAGGAGACCTCCGCGTGTCTTCCACGAGTGACTATTAGTGCAGGCTGCCGGGGAAAGGCGGGGGTTGGGTTGGAAATGCAGGAAGCATTTAGTGCCACCCCCTGGACATGGGAGGAAATTAGCGAACTTCCCCCTGCCAGGGAACAGCTGTGACACCAGGCAGCTCCGTGGAGTGTGGCCCCAAACCTCCCCGAACCACTCGTAATTGTTCCGTAATTCTGAGTGTGGGGAGGTTCCGTCTTCTGTCTGCAGCAACTGGGATCTCCTAGTAGCCCTCCTCGTGTCTTTCTCGAGTGACTCATACTGCGGGCTGCCGGGGAAAGGCGGGGATTTGACTGGAAATGCAGGAAACATGTAAGGCCTCACCCTGGAAAGAGGAGGTAATTAGCGGACTTCCCCCTGCAAGGGAACAGTTGTGACACCAGGTAGCTGCGTGGAGGGAGCCCCCAAACCTCCCCAAACCACTCCTATTTATTCCGTAATTCTGATTGTGGGGAGGTTCCTTCCTATGTCTGCAGCACTTGGGATCTCCTAGGAGCCCTCCGTGTGTCTTCACTGAGTGTCTTCTATTGCGGGCTGCCGGGGAAATGCGGGTGTTTGGCTGGAAATGCAGGTAATATCTAGTGCCTCCCCCTGGACAGGGGAGGTAATTAGCGGACTTCCCCCAGCCAGGGAACACCTGTGATTCCAGGCAGCTGTGTGGAGGGCGGCCCCTAACCTCCCAAACCCACTCGGCCGCGTTCTGGAATTCTGAGTGTGGGGAGGTTCCGTCCTCTTTCTGCAGCGCCTGGGATCTCCTAGGAGCCCTTCGATTGTATTCCCCGAGTGTCTCCTATTTTGGGCTGCCTGGGAAATTCGGTGGTTGGGCTGGAAATGCAGGTAGAATGTAGTGCCTTCCCCTGGACAGGGAAGGTAATTAGCTGAATTCCCCCTGCCAGGGAACAGCTGTGACACCAGGCAGCTGCGTGGAGGGCGCCCCACAACCTCCGCAAACCACTCCTATTTATTCCGTAATTCTGATCATCGGGAGGTTCCTTCCTCGGTCTGCAGCACTTGGGATCTCCTAGGAGCACTCCGCGTGTCTTACCCGAGTGTCAACTATTGCGAGCTGCCGGGGAAAGGCGGGGGTTGGGCTGGAAATTCAGGTAGCATGTAATGCCTCCCCCTGGACAGGGGAGGTAATTAGCGGAATTCCCCCTGCCAGGGAACAGCTGTGAAACCAGGCAGCTCCGTGGTGTGTGGCCCCAAACCTTCCCGAACCACTCGTATTTGTTCCGTAATTCTGATTGTGGGGAGGTTCCTTCCTCTGTCTGCAGCACTTGGGATCTCCTAGGAGACATCCGCGTTTCTTCCACGAGTTATTCTTAGTGCGGGATGCCGGGGAAAGGCGGGGGTTGGAATGGAAATCCAGGAAGCATTTAGTGCCTCCCCCTGGACATGGGAGGAAATTAGCGAAATTCCCCCTGCCAGGGAACAGCTGTGACACCAGGCAGCTCCGTGGTGTGTGGCCCCAAACCTTACCGAACCACTCGTAATTGTTCCGTAATTCTGATTGTGGGGAGGTTCCTTCCTCTGTATGCAGCACTTGGGATCTCCTAGGAGCCCTCCGCGTGTCTTCCCTGAGTGTCTCCTAGTGCGGGCTGCCGGGGAAATGCGGGTGTTTGGCTGGAAATGCAGCTAATATCTAGTGCCTCCCCCTGGACAGGGGCGGTAATTAGCGGACTTCCCCCAGCCAGGGAACACCTGTGATTCCAGGAACCTGCGTGAAATTTGGCCTGAAACCTCCCCCACCCACTCGGGCTTGTTCTGGAATTCTGAGAGTGGGGAGGTTCCGTCCTCGGTCTGCAGCGTCTGGGATCTCCTAGGAGCCCTCCGCTGTCTTCCCCGAGTGTCTCTTTGTGCGGGCGGCCGGGGAAAGGCGGGGTTTGGGTTGGAAATGCAGGTAGCGTGTAATGCCTTCCCCTGGACAGGGGAGGTTATTAGCGTACTTCCCCTGACAGGGAACAGCTGAGACAACAGGCAGATGCGTGGAGGTTGGCCCCAAACCTCCCCCAACCACTCGTAATCGTTCCGTAATTCTGAGTGTGGGGAGGTTCCGTCCTCTGTCTGCAGCACCTGGGATCTTCTAGGAGCCCTCCGTGTGTCTTCCCCGAGTGACTCCTAATGCGTGCTGCCGGGGAAAGGTGGGGGTTTGGCTGGAAATGCAGGAAGCATTTAGTGCTTCCCCCTGGACAGGGGAGGTAATTAGCGGAATTCCCCCTGCCAGGGAACAGGTGTGACACCAGGCAGCTGCGTGGAGTGCGCCCCCAAACCTCCCCAAACCACTCCTATTTATTCCGTAATTCCGATAGTGGGGAGGTTCCTTCTTCTGTCTGCAGCACTTGGGATCTCCTAGGAGCCCTCCGCGTTTCTTCCCTGAGTGTCTCCAAGTGCGGGATGCCGGGGAAATGCGGGGGTTGGTTTTGAAATGCAGGTAGAATCTAGTGCCTCCCCCTGCACAGGGGAGGTAATTAGCAGACTTTCACCTGCCAAGGAACAGCTGTGACACCAGGCAGCTGCGTGGTGGGCGGCCCCAATCCACCCCCACCCACTCGGCTGCTTTCCGGATATGTGAGTGTGGGGAGGTTCCGTCCTCTTTCTGCAGCGCCTGGGATCTCCTAGGAGCCTTCCTCGTGTCTTCCCCGAGTGACTCCTAATGCGTGCTGCCAGGGAAAGTCTGGGGTTGGCCTGGAAATGCAGGAAGCATTTAGTGGCTCCCGCTGGATAGGGGAAGTAATTAGCAGACTTCCCCCTGCCAGGGAACAGCTGTGAAAAAGGCACCTGCGTGGAGGGCGGCTCCAAACCTCCCCCACCCACTCGGCCTCGTTCCGGAATTCTGAGGGTGGGGAGGTTCCGTCCTCTGTCTGCAGCTCCTGGGTTCTCCTAGGATCCCTCCGCGTTTCTTCCCCGAGTGTCTGCTACTGCGGGCTGCCGGGGAAAGGCGGGGGTTGGGCTGGAAATGCAGGTAGAATGTAGTGCCTCCCACTGGACTGTTGATGTAATTAGCGGAATTACCCCTGCCAGGGAACAACTGTGACACCAGGCAGCTGCGTGGAGGGCGGCCTCAAACCTCCCAAACCCACTCGGCCGACTTTCGGCATTCTGAGTTTGGGGAGGATCTGTCCTCTGTCTGCAGCACCTGGGATCTCCTAGGAGCCCTCCGCGTGTCTTCCTCGAGTGACTCTTATTGCGGGTTGCAGGTTAAATGCGGGGGTTGGGCTAGAATTGCAGGTATCATCTAGTGCCTCCCCCTGGACAGGGGAGGGAATTAGCGGACTTCCCCCTGCCATGGAACAGCTGTGACACCAGGCAGCTGCGTGGAGCGCGGTCCCAATCCTCCCCCAGCCACTCGGCCGCGTTCCGGAATTCTGAGTGTGGGGAAGTTCCGTCTTCTGTCTGCAGCGACTGGGATCTCCTAGTAGCCCTCCTCGTGTCTTCCTCGAGTGACTCATAGTGCGGGCTGCCGGGGAAATGCGGGAATTTGACTGGAAATGCAGGAAGCATGTAGTGCCTCCCCCTGGAGAGGGGAGGTAATTAGCGGACTTCCCCCTGCCAGGGAACAGCTGTGACACCAGGCAGCTGCGTGAAAGGCAGCCACAAACGTCCCCAACCCACTCGGCCGAGTTCCGGAATTCTGAGTGTGGGGAGGTTCCGTCCTCTGTCTGCAGCGCTTGGGATCTCCTAGGAGCACTCCGCGTGTCTTTCCCAAGTGTCTGCTATTGCTGTCTGCCGGGGAAATGCTGGGGTAGGGCTGGAAATGCAGGTAGCATGTAGTGCCTCCCCCTGGACAGGGGAGGTATTTAGCGGACTTCCCCCTGCCAGGGAACAGCTGTGACACCAGGCAGCTGCGTGGAGGGCGGCCCCAATACTCCCCCACCCACTCGGCCGCGTTACGGAATTCTGAGTGTATGGAGGTTCCGTCCACTCTCTGCAGCGCCTGGGATCTCCAAGGAGCCCTCCGCGTGTCTTCCCCGAGTGTCTGCTATTGCAGGATGCCGGGGAAATGCGGGGGTTGGTCTGGAAATGCAGGTAGCATGTAGTGCCTCCCCCTGGACAGGGGAGGTAATTAGCGGACTTCCCCCTGCCAGGGAACAGCTGTGACACCAGGCAGTTTCGTGGAGGGCGGTACCAAATCTCCCCCACCCACTCGGCCGCGTTCCGGATTTCTGAGTGTGGGGAGGTTCCGTCCTCTGTCTGCAGTGCCTGGGATCTCCTAGGAGCCATCCGTGTGTCTTCCCAGATTGTCTCCTTGAGGGGGCTGCCGGTTAAAGGCCGGTGGTGGGATGGAATTGCAGGTAGCATCTAGTGCCTCCCCCTGGACAGGGGAGGTAATTAGAGGACTTCCCCCTGCCAGGGAACAGCTGTGACACCAGGCAGCTGCGTGGAGGTCGCCCAAAACCTCCCCAAACCACTCCTATTTATTCCGTAATTCTGATTGTGTGGAGGTTCCTTCCTCTGTCTTCAGCACATGGGTTCTCCTAGGAGACCTCCGCGTGTCTTCCACGAGTGACTATTAGTGCAGGCTGCCGGGGAAAGGCGGGGGTTGGGTTGGAAATGCAGGAAGCATTTAGTGCCACCCCCTGGACATGGGAGGAAATTAGCGAACTTCCCCCTGCCAGGGAACAGCTGTGACACCAGGCAGCTCCGTGGAGTGTGGCCCCAAACCTCCCCGAACCACTCGTAATTGTTCCGTAATTCTGAGTGTGGGGAGGTTCCGTCTTCTGTCTGCAGCAACTGGGATCTCCTAGTAGCCCTCCTCGTGTCTTTCTCGAGTGACTCATACTGCGGGCTGCCGGGGAAAGGCGGGGATTTGACTGGAAATGCAGGAAACATGTAAGGCCTCACCCTGGAAAGAGGAGGTAATTAGCGGACTTCCCCCTGCAAGGGAACAGTTGTGACACCAGGTAGCTGCGTGGAGGGAGCCCCCAAACCTCCCCAAACCACTCCTATTTATTCCGTAATTCTGATTGTGGGGAGGTTCCTTCCTATGTCTGCAGCACTTGGGATCTCCTAGGAGCCCTCCGTGTGTCTTCACTGAGTGTCTTCTATTGCGGGCTGCCGGGGAAATGCGGGTGTTTGGCTGGAAATGCAGGTAATATCTAGTGCCTCCCCCTGGACAGGGGAGGTAATTAGCGGACTTCCCCCAGCCAGGGAACACCTGTGATTCCAGGCAGCTGTGTGGAGGGCGGCCCCTAACCTCCCAAACCCACTCGGCCGCGTTCTGGAATTCTGAGTGTGGGGAGGTTCCGTCCTCTTTCTGCAGCGCCTGGGATCTCCTAGGAGCCCTTCGATTGTATTCCCCGAGTGTCTCCTATTTTGGGCTGCCTGGGAAATTCGGTGGTTGGGCTGGAAATGCAGGTAGAATGTAGTGCCTTCCCCTGGACAGGGAAGGTAATTAGCTGAATTCCCCCTGCCAGGGAACAGCTGTGACACCAGGCAGCTGCGTGGAGGGCGCCCCACAACCTCCGCAAACCACTCCTATTTATTCCGTAATTCTGATCATCGGGAGGTTCCTTCCTCGGTCTGCAGCACTTGGGATCTCCTAGGAGCACTCCGCGTGTCTTACCCGAGTGTCAACTATTGCGAGCTGCCGGGGAAAGGCGGGGGTTGGGCTGGAAATTCAGGTAGCATGTAATGCCTCCCCCTGGACAGGGGAGGTAATTAGCGGAATTCCCCCTGCCAGGGAACAGCTGTGAAACCAGGCAGCTCCGTGGTGTGTGGCCCCAAACCTTCCCGAACCACTCGTATTTGTTCCGTAATTCTGATTGTGGGGAGGTTCCTTCCTCTGTCTGCAGCACTTGGGATCTCCTAGGAGACATCCGCGTTTCTTCCACGAGTTATTCTTAGTGCGGGATGCCGGGGAAAGGCGGGGGTTGGAATGGAAATCCAGGAAGCATTTAGTGCCTCCCCCTGGACATGGGAGGAAATTAGCGAAATTCCCCCTGCCAGGGAACAGCTGTGACACCAGGCAGCTCCGTGGTGTGTGGCCCCAAACCTTACCGAACCACTCGTAATTGTTCCGTAATTCTGATTGTGGGGAGGTTCCTTCCTCTGTATGCAGCACTTGGGATCTCCTAGGAGCCCTCCGCGTGTCTTCCCTGAGTGTCTCCTAGTGCGGGCTGCCGGGGAAATGCGGGTGTTTGGCTGGAAATGCAGCTAATATCTAGTGCCTCCCCCTGGACAGGGGCGGTAATTAGCGGACTTCCCCCAGCCAGGGAACACCTGTGATTCCAGGAACCTGCGTGAAATTTGGCCTGAAACCTCCCCCACCCACTCGGGCTTGTTCTGGAATTCTGAGAGTGGGGAGGTTCCGTCCTCGGTCTGCAGCGTCTGGGATCTCCTAGGAGCCCTCCGCTGTCTTCCCCGAGTGTCTCTTTGTGCGGGCGGCCGGGGAAAGGCGGGGTTTGTGTTGGAAATGCAGGTAGCGTGTAATGCCTTCCCCTGGACAGGGGAGGTTATTAGCGTACTTCCCCTGACAGGGAACAGCTGAGACAACAGGCAGATGCGTGGAGGTTGGCCCCAAACCTCCCCCAACCACTCGTAATCGTTCCGTAATTCTGAGTGTGGGGAGGTTCCGTCCTCTGTCTGCAGCACCTGGGATCTTCTAGGAGCCCTCCGTGTGTCTTCCCCGAGTGACTCCTAATGCGTGCTGCCGGGGAAAGGTGGGGGTTTGGCTGGAAATGCAGGAAGCATTTAGTGCTTCCCCCTGGACAGGGGAGGTAATTAGCGGAATTCCCCCTGCCAGGGAACAGGTGTGACACCAGGCAGCTGCGTGGAGTGCGCCCCCAAACCTCCCCAAACCACTCCTATTTATTCCGTAATTCCGATAGTGGGGAGGTTCCTTCTTCTGTCTGCAGCACTTGGGATCTCCTAGGAGCCCTCCGCGTGTCTTCCTCGAGTGACTCTTATTGCGGGTTGCAGGTTAAATGCGGGGGTTGGGCTAGAATTGCAGGTATCATCTAGTGCCTCCCCCTGGACAGGGGAGGGAATTAGCGGACTTCCCCCTGCCATGGAACAGCTGTGACACCAGGCAGCTGCGTGGAGCGCGGTCCCAATCCTCCCCCAGCCACTCGGCCGCATTCCGGAATTCTGAGTGTGGGGAAGTTCCGTCTTCTGTCTGCAGCGACTGGGATCTCCTAGTAGCCCTCCTCGTGTCTTCCTCGAGTGACTCATAGTGCGGGCTGCCGGGGAAATGCGGGAATTTGACTGGAAATGCAGGAAGCATGTAGTGCCTCCCCCTGGAGAGGGGAGGTAATTAGCGGACTTCCCCCTGCCAGGGAACAGCTGTGACACCAGGCAGCTGCGTGAAAGGCAGCCACAAACGTCCCCAACCCACTCGGCCGAGTTCCGGAATTCTGAGTGTGGGGAGGTTCCGTCCTCTGTCTGCAGCGCTTGGGATCTCCTAGGAGCACTCCGCGTGTCTTTCCCAAGTGTCTGCTATTGCTGTCTGCCGGGGAAATGCTGGGGTAGGGCTGGAAATGCAGGTAGCATGTAGTGCCTCCCCCTGGACAGGGGAGGTATTTAGCGGACTTCCCCCTGCCAGGGAACAGCTGTGACACCAGGCAGCTGCGTGGAGGGCGGCCCCAATACTCCCCCACCCACTCGGCCGCGTTACGGAATTCTGAGTGTATGGAGGTTCCGTCCACTCTCTGCAGCGCCTGGGATCTCCAAGGAGCCCTCCGCGTGTCTTCCCCGAGTGTCTGCTATTGCAGGATGCCGGGGAAATGCGGGGGTTGGTCTGGAAATGCAGGTAGCATGTAGTGCCTCCCCCTGGACAGGGGAGGTAATTAGCGGACTTCCCCCTGCCAGGGAACAGCTGTGACACCAGGCAGTTTCGTGGAGGGCGGTACCAAATCTCCCCCACCCACTCGGCCGCGTTCCGGATTTCTGAGTGTGGGGAGGTTCCGTCCTCTGTCTGCAGTGCCTGGGATCTCCTAGGAGCCATCCGTGTGTCTTCCCAGATTGTCTCCTTGAGGGGGCTGCCGGTTAAAGGCCGGTGGTGGGATGGAATTGCAGGTAGCATCTAGTGCCTCCCCCTGGACAGGGGAGGTAATTAGAGGACTTCCCCCTGCCAGGGAACAGCTGTGACACCAGGCAGCTGCGTGGAGGTCGCCCAAAACCTCCCCAAACCACTCCTATTTATTCCGTAATTCTGATTGTGTGGAGGTTCCTTCCTCTGTCTTCAGCACATGGGTTCTCCTAGGAGACCTCCGCGTGTCTTCCACGAGTGACTATTAGTGCAGGCTGCCGGGGAAAGGCGGGGGTTGGGTTGGAAATGCAGGAAGCATTTAGTGCCACCCCCTGGACATGGGAGGAAATTAGCGAACTTCCCCCTGCCAGGGAACAGCTGTGACACCAGGCAGCTCCGTGGAGTGTGGCCCCAAACCTCCCCGAACCACTCGTAATTGTTCCGTAATTCTGAGTGTGGGGAGGTTCCGTCTTCTGTCTGCAGCAACTGGGATCTCCTAGTAGCCCTCCTCGTGTCTTTCTCGAGTGACTCATACTGCGGGCTGCCGGGGAAAGGCGGGGATTTGACTGGAAATGCAGGAAACATGTAAGGCCTCACCCTGGAAAGAGGAGGTAATTAGCGGAATTCCCCCTGCAAGGGAACAGTTGTGACACCAGGTAGCTGCGTGGAGGGAGCCCCCAAACCTCCCCAAACCACTCCTATTTATTCCGTAATTCTGATTGTGGGGAGGTTCCTTCCTATGTCTGCAGCACTTGGGATCTCCTAGGAGCCCTCCGTGTGTCTTCACTGAGTGTCTTCTATTGCTGGCTGCCGGGGAAATGCGGGTGTTTGGCTGGAAATGCAGGTAATATCTAGTGCCTCCCCCTGGACAGGGGAGGTAATTAGCGGACTTCCCCCAGCCAGGGAACACCTGTGATTCCAGGCAGCTGTGTGGAGGGCGGCCCCTAACCTCCCAAACCCACTCGGCCGCGTTCTGGAATTCTGAGTGTGGGGAGGTTCCGTCCTCTTTCTGCAGCGCCTGGGATCTCCTAGGAGCCCTTCGATTGTATTCCCCGAGTGTCTCCTATTTTGGGCTGCCTGGGAAATTCGGTGGTTGGGCTGGAAATGCAGGTAGAATGTAGTGCCTTCCCCTGGACAGGGAAGGTAATTAGCTGAATTCCCCCTGCCAGGGAACAGCTGTGACACCAGGCAGCTGCGTGGAGGGCGCCCCACAACCTCCGCAAACCACTCCTATTTATTCCGTAATTCTGATCATCGGGAGGTTCCTTCCTCGGTCTGCAGCACTTGGGATCTCCTAGGAGCACTCCGCGTGTCTTACCCGAGTGTCAACTATTGCGAGCTGCCGGGGAAAGGCGGGGGTTGGGCTGGAAATTCAGGTAGCATGTAATGCCTCCCCCTGGACAGGGGAGGTAATTAGCGGAATTCCCCCTGCCAGGGAACAGCTGTGAAACCAGGCAGCTCCGTGGTGTGTGGCCCCAAACCTTCCCGAACCACTCGTATTTGTTCCGTAATTCTGATTGTGGGGAGGTTCCTTCCTCTGTCTGCAGCACTTGGGATCTCCTAGGAGACATCCGCGTTTCTTCCACGAGTTATTCTTAGTGCGGGATGCCGGGGAAAGGCGGGGGTTGGAATGGAAATCCAGGAAGCATTTAGTGCCTCCCCCTGGACATGGGAGGAAATTAGCGAAATTCCCCCTGCCAGGGAACAGCTGTGACACCAGGCAGCTCCGTGGTGTGTGGCCCCAAACCTTACCGAACCACTCGTAATTGTTCCGTAATTCTGATTGTGGGGAGGTTCCTTCCTCTGTATGCAGCACTTGGGATCTCCTAGGAGCCCTCCGCGTGTCTTCCCTGAGTGTCTCCTAGTGCGGGCTGCCGGGGAAATGCGGGTGTTTGGCTGGAAATGCAGCTAATATCTAGTGCCTCCCCCTGGACAGGGGCGGTAATTAGCGGACTTCCCCCAGCCAGGGAACACCTGTGATTCCAGGAACCTGCGTGAAATTCGGCCTGAAACCTCCCCCACCCACTCGGGCTTGTTCTGGAATTCTGAGAGTGGGGAGGTTCCGTCCTCGGTCTGCAGCGTCTGGGATCTCCTAGGAGCCCTCCGCTGTCTTCCCCGAGTGTCTCTTTGTGCGGGCGGCCGGGGAAAGGCGGGGTTTGGGTTGGAAATGCAGGTAGCGTGTAATGCCTTCCCCTGGACAGGGGAGGTTATTAGCGTACTTCCCCTGACAGGGAACAGCTGAGACAACAGGCAGATGCGTGGAGGTTGGCCCCAAACCTCCCCCAACCACTCGTAATCGTTCCGTAATTCTGAGTGTGGGGAGGTTCCGTCCTCTGTCTGCAGCACCTGGGATCTTCTAGGAGCCCTCCGTGTGTCTTCCCCGAGTGACTCCTAATGCGTGCTGCCGGGGAAAGGTGGGGGTTTGGCTGGAAATGCAGGAAGCATTTAGTGCTTCCCCCTGGACAGGGGAGGTAATTAGCGGAATTCCCCCTGCCAGGGAACAGGTGTGACACCAGGCAGCTGCGTGGAGTGCGCCCCCAAACCTCCCCAAACCACTCCTATTTATTCCGTAATTCCGATAGTGGGGAGGTTCCTTCTTCTGTCTGCAGCACTTGGGATCTCCTAGGAGCCCTCCGCGTGTCTTCCTCGAGTGACTCTTATTGCGGGTTGCAGGTTAAATGCGGGGGTTGGGCTAGAATTGCAGGTATCATCTAGTGCCTCCCCCTGGACAGGGGAGGGAATTAGCGGACTTCCCCCTGCCATGGAACAGCTGTGACACCAGGCAGCTGCGTGGAGCGCGGTCCCAATCCTCCCCCAGCCACTCGGCCGCATTCCGGAATTCTGAGTGTGGGGAAGTTCCGTCTTCTGTCTGCAGCGACTGGGATCTCCTAGTAGCCCTCCTCGTGTCTTCCTCGAGTGACTCATAGTGCGGGCTGCCGGGGAAATGCGGGAATTTGACTGGAAATGCAGGAAGCATGTAGTGCCTCCCCCTGGAGAGGGGAGGTAATTAGCGGACTTCCCCCTGCCAGGGAACAGCTGTGACACCAGGCAGCTGCGTGAAAGGCAGCCACAAACGTCCCCAACCCACTCGGCCGAGTTCCGGAATTCTGAGTGTGGGGAGGTTCCGTCCTCTGTCTGCAGCGCTTGGGATCTCCTAGGAGCACTCCGCGTGTCTTTCCCAAGTGTCTGCTATTGCTGTCTGCCGGGGAAATGCTGGGGTAGGGCTGGAAATGCAGGTAGCATGTAGTGCCTCCCCCTGGACAGGGGAGGTATTTAGCGGACTTCCCCCTGCCAGGGAACAGCTGTGACACCAGGCAGCTGCGTGGAGGGCGGCCCCAATACTCCCCCACCCACTCGGCCGCGTTACGGAATTCTGAGTGTATGGAGGTTCCGTCCACTCTCTGCAGCGCCTGGGATCTCCAAGGAGCCCTCCGCGTGTCTTCCCCGAGTGTCTGCTATTGCAGGATGCCGGGGAAATGCGGGGGTTGGTCTGGAAATGCAGGTAGCATGTAGTGCCTCCCCCTGGACAGGGGAGGTAATTAGCGGACTTCCCCCTGCCAGGGAACAGCTGTGACACCAGGCAGTTTCGTGGAGGGCGGTACCAAATCTCCCCCACCCACTCGGCCGCGTTCCGGATTTCTGAGTGTGGGGAGGTTCCGTCCTCTGTCTGCAGTGCCTGGGATCTCCTAGGAGCCATCCGTGTGTCTTCCCAGATTGTCTCCTTGAGGGGGCTGCCGGTTAAAGGCCGGTGGTGGGATGGAATTGCAGGTAGCATCTAGTGCCTCCCCCTGGACAGGGGAGGTAATTAGAGGACTTCCCCCTGCCAGGGAACAGCTGTGACACCAGGCAGCTGCGTGGAGGTCGCCCAAAACCTCCCCAAACCACTCCTATTTATTCCGTAATTCTGATTGTGTGGAGGTTCCTTCCTCTGTCTTCAGCACATGGGTTCTCCTAGGAGACCTCCGCGTGTCTTCCACGAGTGACTATTAGTGCAGGCTGCCGGGGAAAGGCGGGGGTTGGGTTGGAAATGCAGGAAGCATTTAGTGCCACCCCCTGGACATGGGAGGAAATTAGCGAACTTCCCCCTGCCAGGGAACAGCTGTGACACCAGGCAGCTCCGTGGAGTGTGGCCCCAAACCTCCCCGAACCACTCGTAATTGTTCCGTAATTCTGAGTGTGGGGAGGTTCCGTCTTCTGTCTGCAGCAACTGGGATCTCCTAGTAGCCCTCCTCGTGTCTTTCTCGAGTGACTCATACTGCGGGCTGCCGGGGAAAGGCGGGGATTTGACTGGAAATGCAGGAAACATGTAAGGCCTCACCCTGGAAAGAGGAGGTAATTAGCGGACTTCCCCCTGCAAGGGAACAGTTGTGACACCAGGTAGCTGCGTGGAGGGAGCCCCCAAACCTCCCCAAACCACTCCTATTTATTCCGTAATTCTGATTGTGGGGAGGTTCCTTCCTATGTCTGCAGCACTTGGGATCTCCTAGGAGCCCTCCGTGTGTCTTCACTGAGTGTCTTCTATTGCTGGCTGCCGGGGAAATGCGGGTGTTTGGCTGGAAATGCAGGTAATATCTAGTGCCTCCCCCTGGACAGGGGAGGTAATTAGCGGACTTCCCCCAGCCAGGGAACACCTGTGATTCCAGGCAGCTGTGTGGAGGGCGGCCCCTAACCTCCCAAACCCACTCGGCCGCGTTCTGGAATTCTGAGTGTGGGGAGGTTCCGTCCTCTTTCTGCAGCGCCTGGGATCTCCTAGGAGCCCTTCGATTGTATTCCCCGAGTGTCTCCTATTTTGGGCTGCCTGGGAAATTCGGTGGTTGGGCTGGAAATGCAGGTAGAATGTAGTGCCTTCCCCTGGACAGGGAAGGTAATTAGCTGAATTCCCCCTGCCAGGGAACAGCTGTGACACCAGGCAGCTGCGTGGAGGGCGCCCCACAACCTCCGCAAACCACTCCTATTTATTCCGTAATTCTGATCATCGGGAGGTTCCTTCCTCGGTCTGCAGCACTTGGGATCTCCTAGGAGCACTCCGCGTGTCTTACCCGAGTGTCAACTATTGCGAGCTGCCGGGGAAAGGCGGGGGTTGGGCTGGAAATTCAGGTAGCATGTAATGCCTCCCCCTGGACAGGGGAGGTAATTAGCGGAATTCCCCCTGCCAGGGAACAGCTGTGAAACCAGGCAGCTCCGTGGTGTGTGGCCCCAAACCTTCCCGAACCACTCGTATTTGTTCCGTAATTCTGATTGTGGGGAGGTTCCTTCCTCTGTCTGCAGCACTTGGGATCTCCTAGGAGACATCCGCGTTTCTTCCACGAGTTATTCTTAGTGCGGGATGCCGGGGAAAGGCGGGGGTTGGAATGGAAATCCAGGAAGCATTTAGTGCCTCCCCCTGGACATGGGAGGAAATTAGCGAAATTCCCCCTGCCAGGGAACAGCTGTGACACCAGGCAGCTCCGTGGTGTGTGGCCCCAAACCTTACCGAACCACTCGTAATTGTTCCGTAATTCTGATTGTGGGGAGGTTCCTTCCTCTGTATGCAGCACTTGGGATCTCCTAGGAGCCCTCCGCGTGTCTTCCCTGAGTGTCTCCTAGTGCGGGCTGCCGGGGAAATGCGGGTGTTTGGCTGGAAATGCAGCTAATATCTAGTGCCTCCCCCTGGACAGGGGCGGTAATTAGCGGACTTCCCCCAGCCAGGGAACACCTGTGATTCCAGGAACCTGCGTGAAATTCGGCCTGAAACCTCCCCCACCCACTCGGGCTTGTTCTGGAATTCTGAGAGTGGGGAGGTTCCGTCCTCGGTCTGCAGCGTCTGGGATCTCCTAGGAGCCCTCCGCTGTCTTCCCCGAGTGTCTCTTTGTGCGGGCGGCCGGGGAAAGGCGGGGTTTGGGTTGGAAATGCAGGTAGCGTGTAATGCCTTCCCCTGGACAGGGGAGGTTATTAGCGTACTTCCCCTGACAGGGAACAGCTGAGACAACAGGCAGATGCGTGGAGGTTGGCCCCAAACCTCCCCCAACCACTCGTAATCGTTCCGTAATTCTGAGTGTGGGGAGGTTCCGTCCTCTGTCTGCAGCACCTGGGATCTTCTAGGAGCCCTCCGTGTGTCTTCCCCGAGTGACTCCTAATGCGTGCTGCCGGGGAAAGGTGGGGGTTTGGCTGGAAATGCAGGAAGCATTTAGTGCTTCCCCCTGGACAGGGGAGGTAATTAGCGGAATTCCCCCTGCCAGGGAACAGGTGTGACACCAGGCAGCTGCGTGGAGTGCGCCCCCAAACCTCCCCAAACCACTCCTATTTATTCCGTAATTCCGATAGTGGGGAGGTTCCTTCTTCTGTCTGCAGCACTTGGGATCTCCTAGGAGCCCTCCGCGATTCTTCCCTGAGTGTCTCCAAGTGCGGGATGCCGGGGAAATGCGGGGGTTGGTTTTGAAATGCAGGTAGAATCTAGTGCCTCCCCCTGCACAGGGGAGGTAATTAGCAGACTTTCACCTGCCAAGGAACAGCTGTGACACCAGGCAGCTGCGTGGTGGGCGGCCCCAATCCACCCCCACCCACTCGGCTGCTTTCCGGATATGTGAGTGTGGGGAGGTTCCGTCCTCTTTCTGCAGCGCCTGGGATCTCCTAGGAGCCTTCCTCGTGTCTTCCCCGAGTGACTCCTAATGCGTGCTGCCAGGGAAAGTCTGGGGTTGGCCTGGAAATGCAGGAAGCATTTAGTGGCTCCCGCTGGATAGGGGAAGTAATTAGCAGACTTCTCCCTGCCAGGGAACAGCTGTGAAAAAGGCACCTGCGTGGAGGGCGGCTCCAAACCTCCCCCACCCACTCGGCCTCGTTCCGGAATTCTGAGGGTGGGGAGGTTCCGTCCTCTGTCTGCAGCTCCTGGGTTCTCCTAGGATCCCTCCGCGTTTCTTCCCCGAGTGTCTGCTACTGCGGGCTGCCGGGGAAAGGCGGGGGTTGGGCTGGAAATGCAGGTAGAATGTAGTGCCTCCCACTGGACTGTTGATGTAATTAGCGGAATTACCCCTGCCAGGGAACAACTGTGACACCAGGCAGCTGCGTGGAGGGCGGCCTCAAACCTCCCAAACCCACTCGGCCGACTTTCGGCATTCTGAGTTTGGGGAGGATCTGTCCTCTGTCTGCAGCACCTGGGATCTCCTAGGAGCCCTCCGCGTGTCTTCCTCGAGTGACTCTTATTGCGGGTTGCAGGTTAAATGCGGGGGTTGGGCTAGAATTGCAGGTATCATCTAGTGCCTCCCCCTGGACAGGGGAGGGAATTAGCGGACTTCCCCCTGCCATGGAACAGCTGTGACACCAGGCAGCTGCGTGGAGCGCGGTCCCAATCCTCCCCCAGCCACTCGGCCGCGTTCCGGAATTCTGAGTGTGGGGAAGTTCCGTCTTCTGTCTGCAGCGACTGGGATCTCCTAGTAGCCCTCCTCGTGTCTTCCTCGAGTGACTCATAGTGCGGGCTGCCGGGGAAATGCGGGAATTTGACTGGAAATGCAGGAAGCATGTAGTGCCTCCCCCTGGAGAGGGGAGGTAATTAGCGGACTTCCCCCTGCCAGGGAACAGCTGTGACACCAGGCAGCTGCGTGAAAGGCAGCCACAAACGTCCCCAACCCACTCGGCCGA
This sequence comes from Camelus bactrianus, assembly GCF_048773025.1. Taxonomy (NCBI): domain Eukaryota; kingdom Metazoa; phylum Chordata; class Mammalia; order Artiodactyla; family Camelidae; genus Camelus; species Camelus bactrianus. The sequence continues at coordinate 90,281,211 of NC_133546.1, forward strand.
GTTCCGGAATTCTGAGTGTGGGGAGGTTCCGTCCTCTGTCTGCAGCGCTTGGGATCTCCTAGGAGCACTCCGCGTGTCTTTCCCAAGTGTCTGCTATTGCTGTCTGCCGGGGAAATGCTGGGGTAGGGCTGGAAATGCAGGTAGCATGTAGTGCCTCCCCCTGGACAGGGGAGGTATTTAGCGGACTTCCCCCTGCCAGGGAACAGCTGTGACACCAGGCAGCTGCGTGGAGGGCGGCCCCAATACTCCCCCACCCACTCGGCCGCGTTACGGAATTCTGAGTGTATGGAGGTTCCGTCCACTCTCTGCAGCGCCTGGGATCTCCAAGGAGCCCTCCGCGTGTCTTCCCCGAGTGTCTGCTATTGCAGGATGCCGGGGAAATGCGGGGGTTGGTCTGGAAATGCAGGTAGCATGTAGTGCCTCCCCCTGGACAGGGGAGGTAATTAGCGGACTTCCCCCTGCCAGGGAACAGCTGTGACACCAGGCAGTTTCGTGGAGGGCGGTACCAAATCTCCCCCACCCACTCGGCCGCGTTCCGGATTTCTGAGTGTGGGGAGGTTCCGTCCTCTGTCTGCAGTGCCTGGGATCTCCTAGGAGCCATCCGCGTGTCTTCCCAGATTGTCTCCTTGAGGGGGCTGCCGGTTAAAGGCCGGTGGTGGGATGGAATTGCAGGTAGCATCTAGTGCCTCCCCCTGGACAGGGGAGGTAATTAGAGGACTTCCCCCTGCCAGGGAACAGCTGTGACACCAGGCAGCTGCGTGGAGGTCGCCCAAAACCTCCCCAAACCACTCCTATTTATTCCGTAATTCTGATTGTGTGGAGGTTCCTTCCTCTGTCTTCAGCACATGGGTTCTCCTAGGAGACCTCCGCGTGTCTTCCACGAGTGACTATTAGTGCAGGCTGCCGGGGAAAGGCGGGGGTTGGGTTGGAAATGCAGGAAGCATTTAGTGCCACCCCCTGGACATGGGAGGAAATTAGCGAACTTCCCCCTGCCAGGGAACAGCTGTGACACCAGGCAGCTCCGTGGAGTGTGGCCCCAAACCTCCCCGAACCACTCGTAATTGTTCCGTAATTCTGAGTGTGGGGAGGTTCCGTCTTCTGTCTGCAGCAACTGGGATCTCCTAGTAGCCCTCCTCGTGTCTTTCTCGAGTGACTCATACTGCGGGCTGCCGGGGAAAGGCGGGGATTTGACTGGAAATGCAGGAAACATGTAAGGCCTCACCCTGGAAAGAGGAGGTAATTAGCGGACTTCCCCCTGCAAGGGAACAGTTGTGACACCAGGTAGCTGCGTGGAGGGAGCCCCCAAACCTCCCCAAACCACTCCTATTTATTCCGTAATTCTGATTGTGGGGAGGTTCCTTCCTATGTCTGCAGCACTTGGGATCTCCTAGGAGCCCTCCGTGTGTCTTCACTGAGTGTCTTCTATTGCGGGCTGCCGGGGAAATGCGGGTGTTTGGCTGGAAATGCAGGTAATATCTAGTGCCTCCCCCTGGACAGGGGAGGTAATTAGCGGACTTCCCCCAGCCAGGGAACACCTGTGATTCCAGGCAGCTGTGTGGAGGGCGGCCCCTAACCTCCCAAACCCACTCGGCTGCGTTCTGGAATTCTGAGTGTGGGGAGGTTCCGTCCTCTTTCTGCAGCGCCTGGGATCTCCTAGGAGCCCTTCGATTGTATTCCCCGAGTGTCTCCTATTTTGGGCTGCCTGGGAAATTCGGTGGTTGGGCTGGAAATGCAGGTAGAATGTAGTGCCTTCCCCTGGACAGGGAAGGTAATTAGCTGAATTCCCCCTGCCAGGGAACAGCTGTGACACCAGGCAGCTGCGTGGAGGGCGCCCCACAACCTCCGCAAACCACTCCTATTTATTCCGTAATTCTGATCATCGGGAGGTTCCTTCCTCGGTCTGCAGCACTTGGGATCTCCTAGGAGCACTCCGCGTGTCTTACCCGAGTGTCAACTATTGCGAGCTGCCGGGGAAAGGCGGGGGTTGGGCTGGAAATTCAGGTAGCATGTAATGCCTCCCCCTGGACAGGGGAGGTAATTAGCGGAATTCCCCCTGCCAGGGAACAGCTGTGAAACCAGGCAGCTCCGTGGTGTGTGGCCCCAAACCTTCCCGAACCACTCGTATTTGTTCCGTAATTCTGATTGTGGGGAGGTTCCTTCCTCTGTCTGCAGCACTTGGGATCTCCTAGGAGACATCCGCGTTTCTTCCACGAGTTATTCTTAGTGCGGGATGCCGGGGAAAGGCGGGGGTTGGAATGGAAATCCAGGAAGCATTTAGTGCCTCCCCCTGGACATGGGAGGAAATTAGCGAAATTCCCCCTGCCAGGGAACAGCTGTGACACCAGGCAGCTCCGTGGTGTGTGGCCCCAAACCTTACCGAACCACTCGTAATTGTTCCGTAATTCTGATTGTGGGGAGGTTCCTTCCTCTGTATGCAGCACTTGGGATCTCCTAGGAGCCCTCCGCGTGTCTTCCCTGAGTGTCTCCTAGTGCGGGCTGCCGGGGAAATGCGGGTGTTTGGCTGGAAATGCAGCTAATATCTAGTGCCTCCCCCTGGACAGGGGCGGTAATTAGCGGACTTCCCCCAGCCAGGGAACACCTGTGATTCCAGGAACCTGCGTGAAATTCGGCCTGAAACCTCCCCCACCCACTCGGGCTTGTTCTGGAATTCTGAGAGTGGGGAGGTTCCGTCCTCGGTCTGCAGCGTCTGGGATCTCCTAGGAGCCCTCCGCTGTCTTCCCCGAGTGTCTCTTTGTGCGGGCGGCCGGGGAAAGGCGGGGTTTGGGTTGGAAATGCAGGTAGCGTGTAATGCCTTCCCCTGGACAGGGGAGGTTATTAGCGTACTTCCCCTGACAGGGAACAGCTGAGACAACAGGCAGATGCGTGGAGGTTGGCCCCAAACCTCCCCCAACCACTCGTAATCGTTCCGTAATTCTGAGTGTGGGGAGGTTCCGTCCTCTGTCTGCAGCACCTGGGATCTTCTAGGAGCCCTCCGTGTGTCTTCCCCGAGTGACTCCTAATGCGTGCTGCCGGGGAAAGGTGGGGGTTTGGCTGGAAATGCAGGAAGCATTTAGTGCTTCCCCCTGGACAGGGGAGGTAATTAGCGGAATTCCCCCTGCCAGGGAACAGGTGTGACACCAGGCAGCTGCGTGGAGTGCGCCCCCAAACCTCCCCAAACCACTCCTATTTATTCCGTAATTCCGATAGTGGGGAGGTTCCTTCTTCTGTCTGCAGCACTTGGGATCTCCTAGGAGCCCTCCGCGATTCTTCCCTGAGTGTCTCCAAGTGCGGGATGCCGGGGAAATGCGGGGGTTGGTTTTGAAATGCAGGTAGAATCTAGTGCCTCCCCCTGCACAGGGGAGGTAATTAGCAGACTTTCACCTGCCAAGGAACAGCTGTGACACCAGGCAGCTGCGTGGTGGGCGGCCCCAATCCACCCCCACCCACTCGGCTGCTTTCCGGATATGTGAGTGTGGGGAGGTTCCGTCCTCTTTCTGCAGTGCCTGGGATCTCCTAGGAGCCTTCCTCGTGTCTTCCCCGAGTGACTCCTAATGCGTGCTGCCAGGGAAAGTCTGGGGTTGGCCTGGAAATGCAGGAAGCATTTAGTGGCTCCCGCTGGATAGGGGAAGTAATTAGCAGACTTCCCCCTGCCTGGGAACAGCTGTGAAAAAGGCACCTGCGTGGAGGGCGGCTCCAAACCTCCCCCACCCACTCGGCCTCGTTCCGGAATTCTGAGGGTGGGGAGGTTCCGTCCTCTGTCTGCAGCTCCTGGGTTCTCCTAGGATCCCTCCGCGTTTCTTCCCCGAGTGTCTGCTACTGCGGGCTGCCGGGGAAAGGCGGGGGTTGGGCTGGAAATGCAGGTAGAATGTAGTGCCTCCCACTGGACTGTTGATGTAATTAGCGGAATTACCCCTGCCAGGGAACAACTGTGACACCAGGCAGCTGCGTGGAGGGCGGCCTCAAACCTCCCAAACCCACTCGGCCGACTTTCGGCATTCTGAGTTTGGGGAGGATCTGTCCTCTGTCTGCAGCACCTGGGATCTCCTAGGAGCCCTCCGCGTGTCTTCCTCGAGTGACTCTTATTGCGGGTTGCAGGTTAAATGCGGGGGTTGGGCTAGAATTGCAGGTATCATCTAGTGCCTCCCCCTGGACATGGGAGGGAATTAGCGGACTTCCCCCTGCCATGGAACAGCTGTGACACCAGGCAGCTGCGTGGAGCGCGGTCCCAATCCTCCCCCAGCCACTCGGCCGCGTTCCGGAATTCTGAGTGTGGGGAAGTTCCGTCTTCTGTCTGCAGCGACTGGGATCTCCTAGTAGCCCTCCTCGTGTCTTCCTCGAGTGACTCATAGTGCGGGCTGCCGGGGAAATGCGGGAATTTGACTGGAAATGCAGGAAGCATGTAGTGCCTCCCCCTGGAGAGGGGAGGTAATTAGCGGACTTCCCCCTGCCAGGGAACAGCTGTGACACCAGGCAGCTGCGTGAAAGGCAGCCACAAACGTCCCCAACCCACTCGGCCGAGTTCCGGAATTCTGAGTGTGGGGAGGTTCCGTCCTCTGTCTGCAGCGCTTGGGATCTCCTAGGAGCACTCCGCGTGTCTTTCCCAAGTGTCTGCTATTGCTGTCTGCCGGGGAAATGCTGGGGTAGGGCTGGAAATGCAGGTAGCATGTAGTGCCTCCCCCTGGACAGGGGAGGTATTTAGCGGACTTCCCCCTGCCAGGGAACAGCTGTGACACCAGGCAGCTGCGTGGAGGGCGGCCCCAATACTCCCCCACCCACTCGGCCGCGTTACGGAATTCTGAGTGTATGGAGGTTCCGTCCACTCTCTGCAGCGCCTGGGATCTCCAAGGAGCCCTCCGCGTGTCTTCCCCGAGTGTCTGCTATTGCAGGATGCCGGGGAAATGCGGGGGTTGGTCTGGAAATGCAGGTAGCATGTAGTGCCTCCCCCTGGACAGGGGAGGTAATTAGCGGACTTCCCCCTGCCAGGGAACAGCTGTGACACCAGGCAGTTTCGTGGAGGGCGGTACCAAATCTCCCCCACCCACTCGGCCGCGTTCCGGATTTCTGAGTGTGGGGAGGTTCCGTCCTCTGTCTGCAGTGCCTGGGATCTCCTAGGAGCCATCCGCGTGTCTTCCCAGATTGTCTCCTTGAGGGGGCTGCCGGTTAAAGGCCGGTGGTGGGATGGAATTGCAGGTAGCATCTAGTGCCTCCCCCTGGACAGGGGAGGTAATTAGAGGACTTCCCCCTGCCAGGGAACAGCTGTGACACCAGGCAGCTGCGTGGAGGTCGCCCAAAACCTCCCCAAACCACTCCTATTTATTCCGTAATTCTGATTGTGTGGAGGTTCCTTCCTCTGTCTTCAGCACATGGGTTCTCCTAGGAGACCTCCGCGTGTCTTCCACGAGTGACTATTAGTGCAGGCTGCCGGGGAAAGGCGGGGGTTGGGTTGGAAATGCAGGAAGCATTTAGTGCCACCCCCTGGACATGGGAGGAAATTAGCGAACTTCCCCCTGCCAGGGAACAGCTGTGACACCAGGCAGCTCCGTGGAGTGTGGCCCCAAACCTCCCCGAACCACTCGTAATTGTTCCATAATTCTGAGTGTGGGGAGGTTCCGTCTTCTGTCTGCAGCAACTGGGATCTCCTAGTAGCCCTCCTCGTGTCTTTCTCGAGTGACTCATACTGCGGGCTGCCGGGGAAAGGCGGGGATTTGACTGGAAATGCAGGAAACATGTAAGGCCTCACCCTGGAAAGAGGAGGTAATTAGCGGACTTCCCCCTGCAAGGGAACAGTTGTGACACCAGGTAGCTGCGTGGAGGGAGCCCCCAAACCTCCCCAAACCACTCCTATTTATTCCGTAATTCTGATTGTGGGGAGGTTCCTTCCTATGTCTGCAGCACTTGGGATCTCCTAGGAGCCCTCCGTGTGTCTTCACTGAGTGTCTTCTATTGCGGGCTGCCGGGGAAATGCGGGTGTTTGGCTGGAAATGCAGGTAATATCTAGTGCCTCCCCCTGGACAGGGGAGGTAATTAGCAGACTTCCCCCAGCCAGGGAACACCTGTGATTCCAGGCAGCTGTGTGGAGGGCGGCCCCTAACCTCCCAAACCCACTCGGCCGCGTTCTGGAATTCTGAGTGTGGGGAGGTTCCGTCCTCTTTCTGCAGCGCCTGGGATCTCCTAGGAGCCCTTCGATTGTATTCCCCGAGTGTCTCCTATTTTGGGCTGCCTGGGAAATTCGGTGGTTGGGCTGGAAATGCAGGTAGAATGTAGTGCCTTCCCCTGGACAGGGAAGGTAATTAGCTGAATTCCCCCTGCCAGGGAACAGCTGTGACACCAGGCAGCTGCGTGGAGGGCGCCCCACAACCTCCGCAAACCACTCCTATTTATTCCGTAATTCTGATCATCGGGAGGTTCCTTCCTCGGTCTGCAGCACTTGGGATCTCCTAGGAGCACTCCGCGTGTCTTACCCGAGTGTCAACTATTGCGAGCTGCCGGGGAAAGGCGGGGGTTGGGCTGGAAATTCAGGTAGCATGTAATGCCTCCCCCTGGACAGGGGAGGTAATTAGCGGAATTCCCCCTGCCAGGGAACAGCTGTGAAACCAGGCAGCTCCGTGGTGTGTGGCCCCAAACCTTCCCGAACCACTCGTATTTGTTCCGTAATTCTGATTGTGGGGAGGTTCCTTCCTCTGTCTGCAGCACTTGGGATCTCCTAGGAGACATCCGCGTTTCTTCCACGAGTTATTCTTAGTGCGGGATGCCGGGGAAAGGCGGGGGTTGGAATGGAAATCCAGGAAGCATTTAGTGCCTCCCCCTGGACATGGGAGGAAATTAGCGAAATTCCCCCTGCCAGGGAACAGCTGTGACACCAGGCAGCTCCGTGGTGTGTGGCCCCAAACCTTACCGAACCACTCGTAATTGTTCCGTAATTCTGATTGTGGGGAGGTTCCTTCCTCTGTATGCAGCACTTGGGATCTCCTAGGAGCCCTCCGCGTGTCTTCCCTGAGTGTCTCCTAGTGCGGGCTGCCGGGGAAATGCGGGTGTTTGGCTGGAAATGCAGCTAATATCTAGTGCCTCCCCCTGGACAGGGGCGGTAATTAGCGGACTTCCCCCAGCCAGGGAACACCTGTGATTCCAGGAACCTGCGTGAAATTCGGCCTGAAACCTCCCCCACCCACTCGGGCTTGTTCTGGAATTCTGAGAGTGGGGAGGTTCCGTCCTCGGTCTGCAGCGTCTGGGATCTCCTAGGAGCCCTCCGCTGTCTTCCCCGAGTGTCTCTTTGTGCGGGCGGCCGGGGAAAGGCGGGGTTTGGGTTGGAAATGCAGGTAGCGTGTAATGCCTTCCCCTGGACAGGGGAGGTTATTAGCGTACTTCCCCTGACAGGGAACAGCTGAGACAACAGGCAGATGCGTGGAGGTTGGCCCCAAACCTCCCCCAACCACTCGTAATCGTTCCGTAATTCTGAGTGTGGGGAGGTTCCGTCCTCTGTCTGCAGCACCTGGGATCTTCTAGGAGCCCTCCGTGTGTCTTCCCCGAGTGACTCCTAATGCGTGCTGCCGGGGAAAGGTGGGGGTTTGGCTGGAAATGCAGGAAGCATTTAGTGCTTCCCCCTGGACAGGGGAGGTAATTAGCGGAATTCCCCCTGCCAGGGAACAGGTGTGACACCAGGCAGCTGCGTGGAGTGCGCCCCCAAACCTCCCCAAACCACTCCTATTTATTCCGTAATTCCGATAGTGGGGAGGTTCCTTCTTCTGTCTGCAGCACTTGGGATCTCCTAGGAGCCCTCCGCGATTCTTCCCTGAGTGTCTCCAAGTGCGGGATGCCGGGGAAATGCGGGGGTTGGTTTTGAAATGCAGGTAGAATCTAGTGCCTCCCCCTGCACAGGGGAGGTAATTAGCAGACTTTCACCTGCCAAGGAACAGCTGTGACACCAGGCAGCTGCGTGGTGGGCGGCCCCAATCCACCCCCACCCACTCGGCTGCTTTCCGGATATGTGAGTGTGGGGAGGTTCCGTCCTCTTTCTGCAGTGCCTGGGATCTCCTAGGAGCCTTCCTCGTGTCTTCCCCGAGTGACTCCTAATGCGTGCTGCCAGGGAAAGTCTGGGGTTGGCCTGGAAATGCAGGAAGCATTTAGTGGCTCCCGCTGGATAGGGGAAGTAATTAGCAGACTTCCCCCTGCCTGGGAACAGCTGTGAAAAAGGCACCTGCGTGGAGGGCGGCTCCAAACCTCCCCCACCCACTCGGCCTCGTTCCGGAATTCTGAGGGTGGGGAGGTTCCGTCCTCTGTCTGCAGCTCCTGGGTTCTCCTAGGATCCCTCCGCGTTTCTTCCCCGAGTGTCTGCTACTGCGGGCTGCCGGGGAAAGGCGGGGGTTGGGCTGGAAATGCAGGTAGAATGTAGTGCCTCCCACTGGACTGTTGATGTAATTAGCGGAATTACCCCTGCCAGGGAACAACTGTGACACCAGGCAGCTGCGTGGAGGGCGGCCTCAAACCTCCCAAACCCACTCGGCCGACTTTCGGCATTCTGAGTTTGGGGAGGATCTGTCCTCTGTCTGCAGCACCTGGGATCTCCTAGGAGCCCTCCGCGTGTCTTCCTCGAGTGACTCTTATTGCGGGTTGCAGGTTAAATGCGGGGGTTGGGCTAGAATTGCAGGTATCATCTAGTGCCTCCCCCTGGACATGGGAGGGAATTAGCGGACTTCCCCCTGCCATGGAACAGCTGTGACACCAGGCAGCTGCGTGGAGCGCGGTCCCAATCCTCCCCCAGCCACTCGGCCGCGTTCCGGAATTCTGAGTGTGGGGAAGTTCCGTCTTCTGTCTGCAGCGACTGGGATCTCCTAGTAGCCCTCCTCGTGTCTTCCTCGAGTGACTCATAGTGCGGGCTGCCGGGGAAATGCGGGAATTTGACTGGAAATGCAGGAAGCATGTAGTGCCTCCCCCTGGAGAGGGGAGGTAATTAGCGGACTTCCCCCTGCCAGGGAACAGCTGTGACACCAGGCAGCTGCGTGAAAGGCAGCCACAAACGTCCCCAACCCACTCGGCCGAGTTCCGGAATTCTGAGTGTGGGGAGGTTCCGTCCTCTGTCTGCAGCGCTTGGGATCTCCTAGGAGCACTCCGCGTGTCTTTCCCAAGTGTCTGCTATTGCTGTCTGCCGGGGAAATGCTGGGGTAGGGCTGGAAATGCAGGTAGCATGTAGTGCCTCCCCCTGGACAGGGGAGGTATTTAGCGGACTTCCCCCTGCCAGGGAACAGCTGTGACACCAGGCAGCTGCGTGGAGGGCGGCCCCAATACTCCCCCACCCACTCGGCCGCGTTACGGAATTCTGAGTGTATGGAGGTTCCGTCCACTCTCTGCAGCGCCTGGGATCTCCAAGGAGCCCTCCGCGTGTCTTCCCCGAGTGTCTGCTATTGCAGGATGCCGGGGAAATGCGGGGGTTGGTCTGGAAATGCAGGTAGCATGTAGTGCCTCCCCCTGGACAGGGGAGGTAATTAGCGGACTTCCCCCTGCCAGGGAACAGCTGTGACACCAGGCAGTTTCGTGGAGGGCGGTACCAAATCTCCCCCACCCACTCGGCCGCGTTCCGGATTTCTGAGTGTGGGGAGGTTCCGTCCTCTGTCTGCAGTGCCTGGGATCTCCTAGGAGCCATCCGCGTGTCTTCCCAGATTGTCTCCTTGAGGGGGCTGCCGGTTAAAGGCCGGTGGTGGGATGGAATTGCAGGTAGCATCTAGTGCCTCCCCCTGGACAGGGGAGGTAATTAGAGGACTTCCCCCTGCCAGGGAACAGCTGTGACACCAGGCAGCTGCGTGGAGGTCGCCCAAAACCTCCCCAAACCACTCCTATTTATTCCGTAATTCTGATTGTGTGGAGGTTCCTTCCTCTGTCTTCAGCACATGGGTTCTCCTAGGAGACCTCCGCGTGTCTTCCACGAGTGACTATTAGTGCAGGCTGCCGGGGAAAGGCGGGGGTTGGGTTGGAAATGCAGGAAGCATTTAGTGCCACCCCCTGGACATGGGAGGAAATTAGCGAACTTCCCCCTGCCAGGGAACAGCTGTGACACCAGGCAGCTCCGTGGAGTGTGGCCCCAAACCTCCCCGAACCACTCGTAATTGTTCCATAATTCTGAGTGTGGGGAGGTTCCGTCTTCTGTCTGCAGCAACTGGGATCTCCTAGTAGCCCTCCTCGTGTCTTTCTCGAGTGACTCATACTGCGGGCTGCCGGGGAAAGGCGGGGATTTGACTGGAAATGCAGGAAACATGTAAGGCCTCACCCTGGAAAGAGGAGGTAATTAGCGGACTTCCCCCTGCAAGGGAACAGTTGTGACACCAGGTAGCTGCGTGGAGGGAGCCCCCAAACCTCCCCAAACCACTCCTATTTATTCCGTAATTCTGATTGTGGGGAGGTTCCTTCCTATGTCTGCAGCACTTGGGATCTCCTAGGAGCCCTCCGTGTGTCTTCACTGAGTGTCTTCTATTGCGGGCTGCCGGGGAAATGCGGGTGTTTGGCTGGAAATGCAGGTAATATCTAGTGCCTCCCCCTGGACAGGGGAGGTAATTAGCAGACTTCCCCCAGCCAGGGAACACCTGTGATTCCAGGCAGCTGTGTGGAGGGCGGCCCCTAACCTCCCAAACCCACTCGGCCGCGTTCTGGAATTCTGAGTGTGGGGAGGTTCCGTCCTCTTTCTGCAGCGCCTGGGATCTCCTAGGAGCCCTTCGATTGTATTCCCCGAGTGTCTCCTATTTTGGGCTGCCTGGGAAATTCGGTGGTTGGGCTGGAAATGCAGGTAGAATGTAGTGCCTTCCCCTGGACAGGGAAGGTAATTAGCTGAATTCCCCCTGCCAGGGAACAGCTGTGACACCAGGCAGCTGCGTGGAGGGCGCCCCACAACCTCCGCAAACCACTCCTATTTATTCCGTAATTCTGATCATCGGGAGGTTCCTTCCTCGGTCTGCAGCACTTGGGATCTCCTAGGAGCACTCCGCGTGTCTTACCCGAGTGTCAACTATTGCGAGCTGCCGGGGAAAGGCGGGGGTTGGGCTGGAAATTCAGGTAGCATGTAATGCCTCCCCCTGGACAGGGGAGGTAATTAGCGGAATTCCCCCTGCCAGGGAACAGCTGTGAAACCAGGCAGCTCCGTGGTGTGTGGCCCCAAACCTTCCCGAACCACTCGTATTTGTTCCGTAATTCTGATTGTGGGGAGGTTCCTTCCTCTGTCTGCAGCACTTGGGATCTCCTAGGAGACATCCGCGTTTCTTCCACGAGTTATTCTTAGTGCGGGATGCCGGGGAAAGGCGGGGGTTGGAATGGAAATCCAGGAAGCATTTAGTGCCTCCCCCTGGACATGGGAGGAAATTAGCGAAATTCCCCCTGCCAGGGAACAGCTGTGACACCAGGCAGCTCCGTGGTGTGTGGCCCCAAACCTTACCGAACCACTCGTAATTGTTCCGTAATTCTGATTGTGGGGAGGTTCCTTCCTCTGTATGCAGCACTTGGGATCTCCTAGGAGCCCTCCGCGTGTCTTCCCTGAGTGTCTCCTAGTGCGGGCTGCCGGGGAAATGCGGGTGTTTGGCTGGAAATGCAGCTAATATCTAGTGCCTCCCCCTGGACAGGGGCGGTAATTAGCGGACTTCCCCCAGCCAGGGAACACCTGTGATTCCAGGAACCTGCGTGAAATTCGGCCTGAAACCTCCCCCACCCACTCGGGCTTGTTCTGGAATTCTGAGAGTGGGGAGGTTCCGTCCTCGGTCTGCAGCGTCTGGGATCTCCTAGGAGCCCTCCGCTGTCTTCCCCGAGTGTCTCTTTGTGCGGGCGGCCGGGGAAAGGCGGGGTTTGGGTTGGAAATGCAGGTAGCGTGTAATGCCTTCCCCTGGACAGGGGAGGTTATTAGCGTACTTCCCCTGACAGGGAACAGCTGAGACAACAGGCAGATGCGTGGAGGTTGGCCCCAAACCTCCCCCAACCACTCGTAATCGTTCCGTAATTCTGAGTGTGGGGAGGTTCCGTCCTCTGTCTGCAGCACCTGGGATCTTCTAGGAGCCCTCCGTGTGTCTTCCCCGAGTGACTCCTAATGCGTGCTGCCGGGGAAAGGTGGGGGTTTGGCTGGAAATGCAGGAAGCATTTAGTGCTTCCCCCTGGACAGGGGAGGTAATTAGCGGAATTCCCCCTGCCAGGGAACAGGTGTGACACCAGGCAGCTGCGTGGAGTGCGCCCCCAAACCTCCCCAAACCACTCCTATTTATTCCGTAATTCCGATAGTGGGGAGGTTCCTTCTTCTGTCTGCAGCACTTGGGATCTCCTAGGAGCCCTCCGCGATTCTTCCCTGAGTGTCTCCAAGTGCGGGATGCCGGGGAAATGCGGGGGTTGGTTTTGAAATGCAGGTAGAATCTAGTGCCTCCCCCTGCACAGGGGAGGTAATTAGCAGACTTTCACCTGCCAAGGAACAGCTGTGACACCAGGCAGCTGCGTGGTGGGCGGCCCCAATCCACCCCCACCCACTCGGCTGCTTTCCGGATATGTGAGTGTGGGGAGGTTCCGTCCTCTTTCTGCAGCACCTGGGATCTCCTAGGAGCCTTCCTCGTGTCTTCCCCGAGTGACTCCTAATGCGTGCTGCCAGGGAAAGTCTGGGGTTGGCCTGGAAATGCAGGAAGCATTTAGTGGCTCCCGCTGGATAGGGGAAGTAATTAGCAGACTTCCCCCTGCCAGGGAACAGCTGTGAAAAAGGCACCTGCGTGGAGGGCGGCTCCAAACCTCCCCCACCCACTCGGCCTCGTTCCGGAATTCTGAGGGTGGGGAGGTTCCGTCCTCTGTCTGCAGCTCCTGGGTTCTCCTAGGATCCCTCCGCGTTTCTTCCCCGAGTGTCTGCTACTGCGGGCTGCCGGGGAAAGGCGGGGGTTGGGCTGGAAATGCAGGTAGAATGTAGTGCCTCCCACTGGACTGTTGATGTAATTAGCGGAATTACCCCTGCCAGGGAACAACTGTGACACCAGGCAGCTGCGTGGAGGGCGGCCTCAAACCTCCCAAACCCACTCGGCCGACTTTCGGCATTCTGAGTTTGGGGAGGATCTGTCCTCTGTCTGCAGCACCTGGGATCTCCTAGGAGCCCTCCGCGTGTCTTCCTCGAGTGACTCTTATTGCGGGTTGCAGGTTAAATGCGGGGGTTGGGCTAGAATTGCAGGTATCATCTAGTGCCTCCCCCTGGACAGGGGAGGGAATTAGCGGACTTCCCCCTGCCATGGAACAGCTGTGACACCAGGCAGCTGCGTGGAGCGCGGTCCCAATCCTCCCCCAGCCACTCGGCCGCGTTCCGGAATTCTGAGTGTGGGGAAGTTCCGTCTTCTGTCTGCAGCGACTGGGATCTCCTAGTAGCCCTCCTCGTGTCTTCCTCGAGTGACTCATAGTGCGGGCTGCCGGGGAAATGCGGGAATTTGACTGGAAATGCAGGAAGCATGTAGTGCCTCCCCCTGGAGAGGGGAGGTAATTAGCGGACTTCCCCCTGCCAGGGAACAGCTGTGACACCAGGCAGCTGCGTGAAAGGCAGCCACAAACGTCCCCAACCCACTCGGCCGAGTTCCGGAATTCTGAGTGTGGGGAGGTTCCGTCCTCTGTCTGCAGCGCTTGGGATCTCCTAGGAGCACTCCGCGTGTCTTTCCCAAGTGTCTGCTATTGCTGTCTGCCGGGGAAATGCTGGGGTAGGGCTGGAAATGCAGGTAGCATGTAGTGCCTCCCCCTGGACAGGGGAGGTATTTAGCGGACTTCCCCCTGCCAGGGAACAGCTGTGACACCAGGCAGCTGCGTGGAGGGCGGCCCCAATACTCCCCCACCCACTCGGCCGCGTTACGGAATTCTGAGTGTATGGAGGTTCCGTCCACTCTCTGCAGCGCCTGGGATCTCCAAGGAGCCCTCCGCGTGTCTTCCCCGAGTGTCTGCTATTGCAGGATGCCGGGGAAATGCGGGGGTTGGTCTGGAAATGCAGGTAGCATGTAGTGCCTCCCCCTGGACAGGGGAGGTAATTAGCGGACTTCCCCCTGCCAGGGAACAGCTGTGACACCAGGCAGTTTCGTGGAGGGCGGTACCAAATCTCCCCCACCCACTCGGCCGCGTTCCGGATTTCTGAGTGTGGGGAGGTTCCGTCCTCTGTCTGCAGTGCCTGGGATCTCCTAGGAGCCATCCGCGTGTCTTCCCAGATTGTCTCCTTGAGGGGGCTGCCGGTTAAAGGCCGGTGGTGGGATGGAATTGCAGGTAGCATCTAGTGCCTCCCCCTGGACAGGGGAGGTAATTAGAGGACTTCCCCCTGCCAGGGAACAGCTGTGACACCAGGCAGCTGCGTGGAGGTCGCCCAAAACCTCCCCAAACCACTCCTATTTATTCCGTAATTCTGATTGTGTGGAGGTTCCTTCCTCTGTCTTCAGCACATGGGATCTCCTAGGAGACCTCCGCGTGTCTTCCACGAGTGACTATTAGTGCAGGCTGCCGGGGAAAGGCGGGGGTTGGGTTGGAAATGCAGGAAGCATTTAGTGCCACCCCCTGGACATGGGAGGAAATTAGCGAACTTCCCCCTGCCAGGGAACAGCTGTGACACCAGGCAGCTCCGTGGAGTGTGGCCCCAAACCTCCCCGAACCACTCGTAATTGTTCCGTAATTCTGAGTGTGGGGAGGTTCCGTCTTCTGTCTGCAGCAACTGGGATCTCCTAGTAGCCCTCCTCGTGTCTTTCTCGAGTGACTCATACTGCGGGCTGCCGGGGAAAGGCGGGGATTTGACTGGAAATGCAGGAAACATGTAAGGCCTCACCCTGGAAAGAGGAGGTAATTAGCGGACTTCCCCCTGCAAGGGAACAGTTGTGACACCAGGTAGCTGCGTGGAGGGAGCCCCCAAACCTCCCCAAACCACTCCTATTTATTCCGTAATTCTGATTGTGGGGAGGTTCCTTCCTATGTCTGCAGCACTTGGGATCTCCTAGGAGCCCTCCGTGTGTCTTCACTGAGTGTCTTCTATTGCGGGCTGCCGGGGAAATGCGGGTGTTTGGCTGGAAATGCAGGTAATATCTAGTGCCTCCCCCTGGACAGGGGAGGTAATTAGCGGACTTCCCCCAGCCAGGGAACACCTGTGATTCCAGGCAGCTGTGTGGAGGGCGGCCCCTAACCTCCCAAACCCACTCGGCCGCGTTCTGGAATTCTGAGTGTGGGGAGGTTCCGTCCTCTTTCTGCAGCGCCTGGGATCTCCTAGGAGCCCTTCGATTGTATTCCCCGAGTGTCTCCTATTTTGGGCTGCCTGGGAAATTCGGTGGTTGGGCTGGAAATGCAGGTAGAATGTAGTGCCTTCCCCTGGACAGGGAAGGTAATTAGCTGAATTCCCCCTGCCAGGGAACAGCTGTGACACCAGGCAGCTGCGTGGAGGGCGCCCCACAACCTCCGCAAACCACTCCTATTTATTCCGTAATTCTGATCATCGGGAGGTTCCTTCCTCGGTCTGCAGCACTTGGGATCTCCTAGGAGCACTCCGCGTGTCTTACCCGAGTGTCAACTATTGCGAGCTGCCGGGGAAAGGCGGGGGTTGGGCTGGAAATTCAGGTAGCATGTAATGCCTCCCCCTGGACAGGGGAGGTAATTAGCGGAATTCCCCCTGCCAGGGAACAGCTGTGAAACCAGGCAGCTCCGTGGTGTGTGGCCCCAAACCTTCCCGAACCACTCGTATTTGTTCCGTAATTCTGATTGTGGGGAGGTTCCTTCCTCTGTCTGCAGCACTTGGGATCTCCTAGGAGACATCCGCGTTTCTTCCACGAGTTATTCTTAGTGCGGGATGCCGGGGAAAGGCGGGGGTTGGAATGGAAATCCAGGAAGCATTTAGTGCCTCCCCCTGGACATGGGAGGAAATTAGCGAAATTCCCCCTGCCAGGGAACAGCTGTGACACCAGGCAGCTCCGTGGTGTGTGGCCCCAAACCTTACCGAACCACTCGTAATTGTTCCGTAATTCTGATTGTGGGGAGGTTCCTTCCTCTGTATGCAGCACTTGGGATCTCCTAGGAGCCCTCCGCGTGTCTTCCCTGAGTGTCTCCTAGTGCGGGCTGCCGGGGAAATGCGGGTGTTTGGCTGGAAATGCAGCTAATATCTAGTGCCTCCCCCTGGACAGGGGCGGTAATTAGCGGACTTCCCCCAGCCAGGGAACACCTGTGATTCCAGGAACCTGCGTGAAATTCGGCCTGAAACCTCCCCCACCCACTCGGGCTTGTTCTGGAATTCTGAGAGTGGGGAGGTTCCGTCCTCGGTCTGCAGCGTCTGGGATCTCCTAGGAGCCCTCCGCTGTCTTCCCCGAGTGTCTCTTTGTGCGGGCGGCCGGGGAAAGGCGGGGTTTGGGTTGGAAATGCAGGTAGCGTTTAATGCCTTCCCCTGGACAGGGGAGGTTATTAGCGTACTTCCCCTGACAGGGAACAGCTGAGACAACAGGCAGATGCGTGGAGGTTGGCCCCAAACCTCCCCCAACCACTCGTAATCGTTCCGTAATTCTGAGTGTGGGGAGGTTCCGTCCTCTGTCTGCAGCACCTGGGATCTTCTAGGAGCCCTCCGTGTGTCTTCCCCGAGTGACTCCTAATGCGTGCTGCCGGGGAAAGGTGGGGGTTTGGCTGGAAATGCAGGAAGCATTTAGTGCTTCCCCCTGGACAGGGGAGGTAATTAGCGGAATTC